>NW_005873793.1:0-20037 GCF_000147115.1 Myotis lucifugus | reverse complement strand
CCCGATGAAGAAATGAATGGTAGCTCGCTGGGTTTGTAGGGGATCGGGCTTTCCAAACCCACTTGCCTGCTGAGTGACTGCAAACTATCATAGACACGGGGACACCTCTGTCATGCTCACTGTCCCCCACCCATCCCCGCCTTCCTTCCCCAGGTGCACGGACAGCAGACTTATGAGCTCTAAGGAAGGACTCATGGCCCCGCCAGCGTGGCTCAGTGGTTGAGCGTCGACCTAGGAACCAGGAGGTCATGGTTCGATTCCCGGTCAGGCCATGTGCCCGGGTTTCGGGCTCGATCTCCAGTGCAGGGCTGCAGGGCGTGCAGGAGGCAGCTGATTAATGATTCTCTCTCATCATTGATGCTTCTATCTCTCTCTCCTTCTCCCTTCCTCTCTGACATCAATACAAAATATATTTTAAAAAAAGGACTCATGACATTTCCAGGAGTGAGTGAGTGTCACGGGCATTAGTAATATCCTCTCGGGATAAATTCACATTCAAAGAGACATAAGCAGACACAGTGGGATTTGGGGTCAGAAGGTGTAAGTTCAAGTCCGGCTTCTGCCACTTTAGAGTTTTGTGACCTTGAGAAGTCACACAAATCTCTGAGCCTCGTTTTCCAGGTTTTAAAAATGAAGCAGGAACGCCCTGGCCGGTGTGGTTCAGTGGATAGAGCGTCGGCCTGTGGACCAAAGATGTCCCGGGTTCGATTCCAGGCAAGGGCATGTACCTCAGTTGCAGGCTCCTCCCCGGCCTGGGCCCTGGTCAAGGACGTGTGCAGGGGGCAACCAATCGATGTCTTTCTCTCACATCAATGTTTCTCTCGGTCTCTCCCTCTCTCTTCCATGCTCTCTCTAAGAATCAATGGAAAAATATCCTCAGATGAGGATTAAAAAAATAGATAAAAATTAAAAAAATAAAAATAAAAAATGTGGAAAAAATGAAGCAGGAAGCAGCGAGAGGATGCTGTCTCCGGGTAGATGAGTTAATGAACGTGAATCCCTGTCCCACTGTCGATCACCACGCAAGTGTCTGTGTTTGGCGTTGCCCTTTGTGGCCCATTCTCAGCTCCCTGCCGGCACCGTTAAACCAGGACACCAGGCCCGGCCGCCTAGCCTTCCGCCCTGTGCTGGGGTCCCCCCACCACCCCGCCGCGGGCCGGCGCGGAGGCCTCACCTGGAGCATGTCCACCATCTTCCTGAGGTCGGTGGCCCGCAGCCCCGCAGCCTGCTGCAGCGTGAAGCCCCGGAAGTTCTCCACGATGCAGAAGCCGTTGATCTGGGTCTCCTCGTTCTCCAGCAGCTTCTCCAGGATGAAGCAATAGGCCTGCAAGATCTGGGCACAGGGACCAGGCTGCCAGCCCCGGCCGCAGCGACCAGGTCCTGGCGGGGGAGCCGACTGGTGCACCCTTATCGGAGGTCACTTGTCACCCACCGTCACCGGCTTAGAGCTGGGACACTCCCCCTCTGTGAATGGGTCCCAAGAAATAACCGCGAGTGTCCCAGCCATGGTGAGATGCCAGCGTGCTTCTCCCTGTCCCCTTTAAACTTCATTGTATTTGCCAAGGCTTTTTAAAATATATATATATATATATATATATTTTTTTGCCCTGGCTGGCTTGGCTCAGTGGATAGAGCGTCAGCATGCGGACTGAAGGGCCCCGGGTTCAATCCCGGCCAGGGGCACTTGCCTGGGTTGCGGGCTCGATCCCCAGTAGGGGGTGTGCAGGAGGCGGCCAATCAATGATTCTCTCTCATCATTGATGTTTCTATCTCTCTCTCTCTCCTCTCCCTTCCTCTCTGAAATCAATAAAGAAATATATTCAAAGTATATATATATATTTTTTTTATTAATTTCAGAGAGGAAGGGAGAGGGAGAGAGAGAAACATCCATGATGAGAGAGAATCATGGATCGGCTGCCTCCTGCACGCCCCCTACTGGGGATCGAGCCCGCAAGCCGGGTAGGTGCCCTTGACCAGAATCAAACGTAGGACCCTTCAGTCCGCAGGCTGATGCTCTATCCACTGAGTCAAATCGGCTAGGGTGCCAAGACTTTTTTTAAAATGTATTTTTTTAAATTGATTTCAGAGAGGAAAGGAGAGAGAGAGAAACAACCATGATGAGAGAGAATCATGGATCGGCTCCCTTCTGCACGCCCCACACTGGGGATGGAGCCTGCAACCCGGGCATGTGCCCTGACCGGGAATCGAACCGTGACCTCCTGGCTCATAGGTCAACACTCAACCACTGAGCCATGCAGGCCGGGCAGGGCAGCTGTCTTAAGGGCTTGACCCATGGCATCGCCTACGCGTCAATGCCAAGACGTCAGGCTGCTAACGAGGCTGGAGCCTGCGTGTGCTCTCCAGAACCCCTCCCCGCTCTCCCTGTTCTTTGTGGCTCTCAGCTTCCAACCTTGGGCTGAGCCCAGCCCGTGGCCCACAGCTGTCACCCCGGTTGGCAGGGACACCGGGACCCTTGGCCAGCGGGCCCGGCCTGCAAAGCTGCTGGGTTTCCCAGCTGCCCTGGCCACCCTAGGAGTCAGTTCTCCCCCAGCTGGACAGGGCCTGGTGGCCGTGGCTGCCTGCCTCCCCCTCCCCCACCTCGCAGAGTGACAGCCCCACAGAGGCCAGGGCTGGGGGAGGGACTCGCTGACCTCGTCAAAGGTGATTTCTTCGCAGTCCCAGTTCTCGATGTTGAAGAGCATGACCACTCGGCCGTACTTGTCCCGACTGGAGAGGACGCCGGGGTAGCCGGCCTCGACGGTGCAGCGGACGGCCTCCAGGGACAGGCTGTCGAAGAGCTCGGGGTACTGCAGCCGGAAGTGCACGTAGCCTGGCGCAGGGAGAACAGAGGGGCCCCTCAGGGAGCCAGCCCGTCCTAGGGGGGGAGGGGATCCCGAGGCCTGCGTGGCACCGAGCAGGACACCCCCTCTCTGGGATAATTGCAGCGGGAATCAAGACTCTAGGCCGGAACATCATTGGTCAACTGCCCACAGGTGAGGTGGGACCCTAAATCTGAGGACGGCACCTACTGGGTCTTCCTCTCTCCCACGGGCAGGGGCTCAGGTGTCTCCGTTGGGCACAGGGTGAGCTGAGTGGGGTGAGGAGAGGATAAAATCAAACCCCAAGCCCTAGCTGGTGTGGCTCAGTGGATAGAGCATTGGCCTGAGGACTGAAGGGTCCCGGGTTCAATTCCAGTCAAGGGCACACGCCCGGGTTGCGGGCTTGATTCGTAGTGTGGGGCGTGCAGGAGGCAGCCAATCAGTTATTCTCTCTCATCATTGATGAGATGATGATGTCTCTCTCCACCCCCCTTTGCTTCCTCCCGCCTCTCTAGTCTATCCCCAATGGATTTCATGTAACCCATCTACATCCCTTCCTTTGATTGCCATGTATAAATACAGATGTAACCCGCCATTCTCCGGAGCATTATCTCAATCCATTGAGGTTCTGCTTCCTTCCATATGTCAACAGTTTGGCTCAAATAAACTCACAAAAATTCTTTACAGGTTTGATTGTTTTTATGTTAACACGGTTCTACTCATTGAGTCCTAAGACTGAGAGGACAGGAGCCAGATCTCTAGGAATCTGGTCCTGCCCCATTCATTCATTCATTCATTCACCTGCCCCATTCATTCATTCATTCATTCGTTCACCTGCCCCATTCATTCATTCATTCGTTCACCTGCCCCTTCATCATTCATTCATTCATTGTCACAGCTGAGCGGGATCGCCCACATCTGACAGTTTTAGGGGGAAAGATAAGGAGGCTCCGAGACGCTCCGGGCAGGGAATGGGAGGGACGCCGAGGGGTCAGTGTGAGCTGTGGCTGCGTGAGGGTCAGCACCACCCTCCTCACCTCCTCTCCTCCCCCAGCATCCCAGCGCGGCCTCACCTCTGAGCAGCTGGTAGGCGCGCTCCACGTGGAACTTGCGGGCGCGGATGAAGCGCAGGAAGAAGGCGCTGTCCCTCCCCCGCACCTTCTCGGCCACCGCGCAGGCCAGCTCCTGCCCGGAGGCCGCCTGCTCCCGCACCAGCTCCTGCAGCGCCCGCACCGCCTCTTCCCGCGTCTCCTCCCTCTCGTTCAGCTCGTCCTTGGCCTGGAACAAAGTGGGAGCAGGAAGTCGCGGGTAGGTGCTGTGCGGGGCGGGACACAGGCACACAGGGTGAGACCTCGCTGGGGACACCTGGCTGTATTGGGAGAACATTAGGTCCATCTGTCCATCTGCTCATCCTGGCTTGTTGGCACGACGTAGCCAAAGGTCTGAATGTCTGTCATCGTAACAGCCTGCACTTGGTTAGCCCTCTGCCCAGTCCTTGAAGTACATTGTGTTTTTCACCCATGAACCAGGTCACGGTTTGATTCCCGATCGGGGCACATGCCCTGGTTGCAGGCTCAATGCCCAGCAGGGGGCGTGCAGGAGGCAGTCGGTCCATGATTCTCATCATTGATGCTTCTCTCTCTCTCCCTCTCCCTTCCTCTCTGAAATGCTTCTCTCTCTCTCCCTCTCCCTTCCTCTCCCAGCCCTGACCGGTTTGGCTCAGTGGATAGAGCGTCAGCCTGAGGACTGAGGGGTCCTGGGTTCGATTCCGGTCAAGGGCATGTACCTTGGTTGCAGGCACATCCCCTGTAGGGGGTGTGCAGGAGGCAGCTGATCGATGTTTCTCTCTCATCGATGTTTCTAACTCTCTATCCCTCTCCCTTCCTCTCTGTAAAAGATCAATAAAATATATTTTTTAAAAGATAGCTCTAGCTGGTTTGGCTCAGTGGATAGAGCATCGGCTTGCGGACTGAAGGGTCCAGGGTTCGATTCCGGTCAAGGGCACATGCCCAGGTTGCAGGCTTGATCCCCACAAAGGGGCGTGCAAGAGGCAGCCAATCCATGATTCTCTCTCATCATTGATGTTTCTATCTCTCTACTTCTCCCTTCCTCTCTGAAGTCAATAAAAATAATTTTTTAAAAAAAGTCCCTAATATCAGAGTCTAGGACAGGGGTGGGCAAACTTTTTGACTCGAGGGCCACAATGGGTTCTTAAACTGGACCGGAGGGCCGGAACAAAAGCATGGATGGAGTGTTTGTGTGAACTAATATAAATTCAAAGTAAACATCATTACATAAAAGGGTACGGTCTTTTTTTTTTTTTTTTTTTTAGTTTTATTCATTTCAAACGGGCTGGATCCGGCCCGCGGGCCGTAGTTTGCCCACGGCTGGTCTAGGACATCCCTGGCCGGAGGCCCCAGGTCCCGCATTGGTCTCAGGGAGCCCTGTGGGGGCTGTAGACTTGGATAGGCCGGCTGATGTCTGGCCAGCCCGGCGGCTGCCAGGCCTGACCTCCAGGAGGCCCCCTAGCACAGGCCAGCCCATGAGGTTCAGGACAACCGGGAGAGCTGGGGCAGGACGCTGTCTCCAGCAGCGAGGAGGCCATCAACATCCCCCCTTGCTGCCTCCCTCACCTGCCAGCCCCCGCCCCCCGCCCCTGGGACCACCTCACCTTCTGCAAGGTGTGTGGGGGCAGCTCGCTGCACTGGCCAAAGACAGGCCCGTGGTCCTTGGTTGTGAGCCGCTCCAGCTGGGCGCGCAGCTGCTGTTCCTCTTCAGGGACCTCGCGGAAGGTGCCCGCCTGCGTGGAGAGGCGTCAGGAAAAAGCAGTGACAGGTTCCCATCAGCCTGAGCCAGCCGAGCCCATGGCCGGCTGGGACCCTACCCTAGGGCTCCGGCCCAAGGTGGCTGGCGTCCAGGGCCACAGAGAGGTTGTAGGGGAGAATGGCCATGACTGTGGGCAGACCAGGGGTGGAAACGCAGGGAGGGGCAGGACAGGGGGAAGGTGGGTGGAGGGGAGCCCCAGGGCGCAGGGGTACTCACCCCCCCTGACATGCTGCCTCCAGGAGCCTGAGTCCCGGGCCTCTGTCCTGGGGGAGGGGGTCGGGGCAGCAGTGGATGGAGAAATTGCAGATCTGGTCTCGGAACTGCGGCTCTCAAACTTTCCCCCGCATCACAGTCACCTGGGGCATTGGTTGTCGTCCGGCTGAAATTCCTTATTTAAATGCACATTCACATTTCATTGATACTTATGTGCTACGTCTGCCAACAGGCCGGTCTGGCTCAGCCTGGAAAGTAGCCGGTTGGTTTCCGTTTTACAGGCGTCTGTGCTGTGCGCGCCTCCCCCCCTACCCCCCCATCCCTGACTCTTCACCGTAGACCTGGACTCCCCCCGCCTCCCTGCCCAGCTGGGCCCCTGATGCTGACTTACCTGCTGGGCCCGCAGCTCCTCTTTGGGGCCACCTGGTTGGTGCCTGTATCCTGGGGGAGCCCTGGCGGTCACCTCCGCCGGGGGCGTGGTCCTGTCAGCAGGCTGGGATTAGAATGTCACAAGGAACTTCTCAGGGCCCGTGATTTCCTGTTCAATCAGGCTCACGGGAGGCCCAGATTGGGACAAGCACAGCGCCAGGGGGCTGAGGGGGTCGGCCCGGGTCCTCTGGAGCCGCCTCAAAGCCCTCCTTTGTGTGGTCTGCCCGGAGTTCCTGCTCAGCCATGTGGAAGCCGGGCTTTGGGGGTGGGATCTGGGCCAGCCCCATTCCCCCCTCCCTGCCCTCTCCCTCCTCCCAGGGGGCCCCGGGAGCTCACACCCAGAGGAAGGCTTGCAGGAGGCACAGAGAGATTTTAAAGGTGATTGCCGATGCAATGGCAGCTTGGGGGAATCCAGACCTGCCACCCTCTCCACTAGCCCCGCGGGGCCTGGCGAGGGAGTTGTCACCTCCACGGTGAGGGGGGCCAGTGGGGAAAGGCAGCTGGTTAGGCTGAGGGGGAGACAAGACTAGATAGGCCGACCCCCCTGCTAGGCAGTTTGTGCAGTGGTAGGACCACTTTTTTTTTTTTTAAATTGATTTCAGAGAGGAAGGGAGAGGGAGAGAGAGAGAGAGAAACATCAATGAGGAGAGAGAATCATGGATCGGCTGCGTCCTGCACACCCCGCACTGGGGATGGAGCCCGCAACCTGGGCATGTGCCCTGATCGGGAATCGAACTGTGACCCCGAGGTTCATAGGTTGATGCTCAACCACTGAGCCACGCCAGCCGGGCCATCTCCTCTTCTTTTTTTTTTTTTTTTTTAATGATTTCTTCTTGCTCTGAGGATTCTTTTTTTTTTTTTAAATATATTTTATTGATGTTTTTACAGAGAGGAAGGGAGAGGGATAGAGAGTTAGAAACATCGATGAGTGAGAAACATCGATCAGCTGCCTCCTGCACACCCCCAACTGGGGATGTGCCCGCAACCAAGGTACATGCCCTTGACCGGAATCGAACCTGGGACCTTTCAGTCCGAAGGCGGACGCTCTATCCACTGAGCCAAACCGGTTAGGGCCCATCTCTTCTTTTTTTTTTTTTTATATTTTATTGATTTTTTACAGAGAAGAAAGGAGAGAGATAGAGAGTTAGAAACATCGATGAGAGAGAAACATCGATCAGCTGCCTCCTGCACATCTCCTACTGGGGATGTGCTCGCAACCCAGGTACATGCCCTTGACCGGAATCGAACCTGGGACCTTTCAGTCCGAAGGCCGATGCTCTATCCACTGAGCCAAACTGGTTAGGGCCCATCTCTTCTTATAAGGATACTAGTTGTATTGCATTAGGGCCTACCCTGATGACCTAAATCCAGGTAATTTACCTTAATTACCTTTAAAGACCCTACGGAAAGGGTCAAAGCAGCGGTTCTCAACCTGTGAGTCGCGACCCCTTTGGGGGTCAAACGACCCTTTCACAGGGGTCGCCTAAGACCATCGGAAAACACATACATAATTACATATTGTTTTTGTGATTAATCACTATGCTTTAATTATGTTCAATTTGGAACAATGAAAATACATCCTGCCTATCAGATATTTACATGACGATTCATAACAGCAGCAACATTATAGTTATTGAAGTAGCAACGAAAATAATTTTATGGTTGGGGGTCACCACAACATGAGCAACTGTATGAAAGGGTCGCGGCATTAGGAAGGTTGAGAACCACTGGTTTAAAGAGAATAAAACGGGGCAGAGAAAACTTACTGTGCTTAGCAGATACCTTGCAGAAGGCTTGCAACCTTGAGCACGGCATAGGCCAGATAACCACCAGACACCTGGCATGGGGAGGAACCAAGGACAACTGGACCCTTATGTCAGCAGAACAGCTTGCAGCCAGCCAGGATTAATAAAAACCTCTCTCTCCCTTCATTCTCCGCCGATTCCTTCCTCAGACTCGGTCCACCTGCACCCAGGTGTGTGAAATAGAAATCTCGTTTGGCTCCGTGGATAGAGCCTCGGCCTGCAGACCGAAGGGTCCCGGGTTCGATTCCAGTCAAGGGCACGTGCCTCAGTTGCAGGCTGCTCCCCGGGCTGGGCCTTGGTTGGGGCAAGAGGCAACCCATCGATGTGTTTCTCTCACATCGATGTTTCTCTCTGTCTTTCCCTCTCTCTTCCACTCTCTCTAAAAATCAATGGAAAAATATCCTCGGGTGAGGATGAACAAAAATAAAATAAAATCTCTTTTGATTGTGGCCTCATGTCATAGGTGCATGACCCCGGCTCACTCCGAACCTTTCACCTACCTCCAAACACAGTCACATTCTGAGGAATTAGGGGAGAGGACTGTGACATATGAATGTGTGTGGGGGGGGGGAGGACACAATTAAGTGCGTAACACCACTTTCAAGGAGGTCTCCGGTCAGAGCTGGGTGATGGAATCCATCACCAAGTGGGCCGCTCGGAGCTGGGCCGCTCGAAGCTGTAATAAACGCCCCAGGGCTTAGGAACAATAGAAGGTTACAGTTAAATCAGGTCATCGCAGTCTCTGGCTCTGTGGCAAAGACCACAGCTCCCTCTTAACATTTTTTACAAGCAGGTCACGGGTTAGCCAGGGGTGAAGAGCCTAACCTTTCTTTTTTTTCTTTTTCTTTTAAAAAAAAATATATTTTATTGATTTTTTTACAGAGAGGAAGGGAGAGAGATAGTTAGAAACATCGATCAGCTGCCTCCTGCACACTCCCTACTGGAGATGTGCCCGCAACCAAGGTACATGCCCTTGACCGGAATCGAACCTGGGACCCTTCAGTCCGCAGGCTGACGCTCTATCCACTGAGCCAAACTGGTTATGGCAAGAGCCTAACCTTTCTAAGGTATGAGTCTGTAACCTGTGGCCTTTCAAAGGTATGAGTCTGTGACCTGTGTTGAGAAATGGAGTGACGAACTTTGTGTGTGTGTAGCCAACCGTTTTGTGGTTTTTGTGAATAAAAGCTCGCTTCTGCATCTGGTCGGGGCTGCAGTTCCGTCCCTGCTACGGCCGGGAGCTGTAACTGCAGTTGCTGGCCAGCTAATCAAGGCTCCTAAATTCTACCCTTTGGCTCTGGTGGTTGCCCCATAACAGAGCTCTTCAGGAGGCCACCAGGCCATGAGGCCCATCCGGGAGCGGGGCTTTCTCCGGCATCGACTTCTCTTCGCAGCCCTTCTCCTGCCTCGGCCCTGCCCTTCCCTGTCTCAAGACTCACATTCACGTCTGGCTCCTCTGGCTGGAACAACAGCAGTGCCATTATTCAAGGAGAGACGCTGCCCTCATTGGCCTGGGCACCTGTGCCAGGCTGCAGGCAGGGACGGAGGGGGCCGCTGTGCCCCCGTTCTGCACTGTGGCAGGGGCCTGAGGAGTGTTATCTCACTCCTAGTCCTTCCAGATGTGAGGCAGAGTATAATCTCCCCCCCCCCCATATATATATATATTTTATTGATTTCAAAGAGGAAGGGAGAGAGGGGGAGATAGAAACATCCATGATGAGAGAGAATCATTGACTGGCTGCCTCCTGCACGCCCCCTACTGGGGATCAAGCCCGCAACCCGGGCATGTGCCCTTGACCAGAATCGAACCCGGGACCCTTCAGTCTGCAGGCCGACGCTCTATCCCCTGAGCAAAACAGCTAGGGACAAATCGCCATTTTTTCAGAACAAGAAACTGAAGCTGAAAAGCCACAACAGCTGGAAAGGTTGGAGACCCAAAAACTCTAAAGCCCCTCTCATCATTCAGCACAGGAGGCTGACCCCTTCCTCTAAAAATGAAGAGCCAAAGGGGTGTCCCTGCCCAGGGAAGTCACACCTGCCCCTGCCCCCTCACCCCAGTCCTGGGGAAGGTGACATCACCTCGGTTTCCTGGGAGCAGCCCAGGGGGCAAGAGTCTGGGCACTGCCTTTGGCTAGGAATAATTCTCCCAGGCCAGGGAGGGCTCGAGGCACATGGTCCCATTGCTATGGGGGCTGAAAGGAAGGAATTGGTGCTGATGACAGTGAGGTGATCTGCTAAAGGTTGAGGAGATAGAAAAATTTGAAATAATCCTTATTTTTCTTTTCTTTCTTTTTCTCTTTTTTGCAGCAAAGCAAGCAAGAATTTATTGGCTGCGGCAAAAACACAATTAGGGCCCTAACCGGTTTGGCTCAGTGGATAGAGCGTCGGCCTGCGGACTGAAGGGTCCCAGGTTCAATTCCGGTCAAGGGCATGTACCTTGGTTTCGGGCACATCCCCAGTAGGCGGTGTGCAGGAGGCAGCTGATCGATGTTTCTCTCTCATGGATGTTTCTAACTCTCTATCCCTCTCCCTTCCTCTCTGTAAAAAAATCAATAAAATATATTTTAAAAAACCAACACAATTAGGACAGTGAAACAAGGCAGGGTGTAGAACAAGCATGTCAAACTGGCAGCCCGCAGGGCACATGCCTCGTTTATTTGGCCTGTGTTAGCCTTTGAGTTTGACACGTTGGTGTAGAAGAAGCAACAGGAGAGCCCAGGCTGGGCTGCTTTGGCTCGCTGGGAACTCAGAGAAAAGGGGGCCGTGGACACAGGGTGGGGGGGTTGGCCCCGGATAAGCTGCCACTGCCCACTGCTCCCCTGGTTGCAAGTCTCATGGGGTCCCTTAGAAGGGAGGAAGTAGCAATGGCCCGGGACATGCTCTCCTGGGGGGAAGGGGGTACTGGGTCCTTTGCATTGAGGGTATTTATCTCTCTCTTGCACGTGGGGAATCTCAGGGGAGGGACTTAATAGAATATTCATCAGCTTGAAATAATCCTCATGAATAAAGGAATAGGCGATAGACTCTCTGCCCTCTCCCGCGTTGCTCTTTGCTTTACTGCAAATATTTAAACATTTATTGAGCATTTACTGATTTGCCAAACTATGCACTAAATGCTGGGGTTTCTCACGAGGAACAACCAAAAGCTGAGGGGTCACTGGCACCTCCAATGGACCCCGCCCTCTGCCTTCCAGACCTTCGGATGCAAAGACCATCGCTTCATTCGTCCCCTCTCCCTGCCCTGCCTCCCCAGCAGGACCCCAGCCCGCACTGCGCATGCTCACTCGGCGGTCCCGCGTTCGAGTTCACGTGCCGCGCCTCCCCCTCCCGCCCCGACTGTGCGTGGGCACGTCCGAGGACTCCCGACGGTTCCCCCACCCCATCGGCCTTCATGGTACAGTCCACCGCGGGCGCCCGGCGGCGGAAGCGCGCGGCGGGGGGCGGGGCCTGTTGCTCCGGGCGACGGAAGTGCGGGGGCGTGCAGTTGCGCGGGAGTTTTGGAAGTTAGCGGCGGTGTCGGGGCTGATTTGTCGGTGCGGACGGGCTCGGCGCGCGGCCCGGGCGGCGCGTTCGGCCCCCGGGAGGACGGAGCGGGTCTGTGAGGACAGCAGGGTCGCGTCCGGAGTTTCTGTGGCCCGGAAGGTCGAGGTGCGCAGTCTTGTCCCGTGGGTTTTCGCGTTTCTTCCCCACCCCCCCCCCCCCGGGGCGTGGGACGCTTCAGCCCTCGCGTTCGGCGCTTCCTCCGTCGAGATTCAGCGCCTCCGTCCCGTAATTAAAAATTAAATTTCCCTTAATGACCCCAAATACGGGCCTCCGTCGCTGCCACCGCGATAGCCCCCGTCACCTCCCGGCCTCTGCGCTTTGCACGCCGATGCCGCATGTGCTGTCGCAATCTTGTTAGACTCTCTGTGGCTCCAGAAATGTTGGTTGCTCTCTATTATTTGCAGAATCAAACCCAAATTCCTGCAGCTGGCATTTCACATCTTGCAGTTTATTCCCAACCCTCCCCTCTTTACACGCTGTCCTCATTTCCCCCAAATCAGTGTCTCGGGTCCCCGGGGCTGTGCCGTCGTCGTGACGCTCTCCCTCCCGGGAATGGGTACCAACACCGTCTGTTTATCCACATTTAGTCTCTGACCCCCGGTTCCCGCTTCCCGCTGCGGGGGAAGATGTGAACGTGTTTCTTTCTTCAGCCTAATTGCTCGTGTCTCCTTTGTTTTTATACCATTTAATTGGCCTTTGCGTTTACAGTGCAGTTTGTTTATTCTTTTACCAGATCTTACTTCGTATTATAATACATATTCTTGTCTATATATTTGTGTTTTTTTACACACACATATATACATTATATATATATAATGTATATATAGATATATTTCAGAGAGGAAGGGAGAGGGAGAGAGAGATAGAAACATCAATGATGAGAGAGAATCATCGATTGGCTGCCTCCTGCACGCCTCCTGCTAGGGATTGAGCCTGCAACCTGGGCACGTGCCCTTGACCGGAATCAAACCCGGGACCCTTCAGTCTGAAGTCCGACGCTCTATCCACTGAGCCAAACCAGCTAGGGCGCTATTTGTAATAATTTTTATATATTTGACATACTGTTAAATGAGTTTTGTTATGGGTAGATGCTAGAAAAACATAAAAATGTGGGCAAAGCCCTAGCCGGTGTTGCTTAGTGGATAGAGCGGCGGCCTGCGGACCAAAGGTCCTGGGTTCAGTTCTGGTCAAGGGCATGTACCTCAGTTGCAGGCTCCTCCCTGGGTCAGGCCCTGGTCAGGCTCGTGCAGGAGGCAGCCAATCCATGTTTCTCTCTGTCTTTCCCTCTCTCTTCCACTCTCCCTAAAAATCAATGGAAAAATATCCGCGGGTGAGAATAAAAAAAAAAAAGAAAAAGAAAAATCAAATTTAAAAAAATGTGGGCAAAATGATGAATCCACTTAATTAGAATAAACGTTTCTAGTAAGGACAGTCGAGGGAATTAATTCTCGAGATGATTTTGTTTGGCTAAGAATCACCTAACGGGTACGAGTTAGTAGTCCTTAGCCTGTTGCGTATCCACTGTGTGTTGTCCATAATATCTGTGAAATACGCAGTTCACAGAGAGGGAAGCGGGGGGAAAAGAAAGAAACCTTGTTTGCTTCTGGAAGTTTCATCAGCGCTGACACGTTTGCCTTCCAGTGCCCTGACGTGTGCAGCGATGGACCAGAAAATTCTGTCTCTCGCAGCAGAAAAGACGACAGACAGACTGCAGGCCTTTCTTCAAACCCTGGAGGGAGACGACGTGAGTACCGGGAAGCGTGTTCCCCCAAAATCAAAGGTCGTCCCGCCACTCCGTCTACTCCCCACTCTCCTTAGGAGACGAGGATTTGTATGGTTACAGTTCATGGAGGTTAAGAAATGAGGGAGAAAAATGGACAACTGGAGGGCATTTGTGTACATTTATACAACGACATAACATGCAAATATTTATGCAGCTGTGTGTATGATGAGCACATTAGTACACTTTTATGGTTCTTAGAACAATCTAATATGAAGATAATATCCAGACTGTAGTTATTAAGGTATTAGATTTGCCTGTTGGTGCTCTTGTCTTTCCTTTCTTCCTTCCTTCCTTCCTTCCTTTTTTTTTTTTTAAATATATTTTATTGATTTTTTACAGAGAGGAAGGGAGAGAGATAGAGAGTTAGAAACATTGATGAGAGAGAAACATCAATCAGCTGCCTCCTGCACACCTCCCACTGGGGATGTGCCCGCAACCAAGGTACATGCCCTTGACCGGAATCGAACCTGGGACCCTTCAGTCCGCAGGCTGATGCTCTATCCACTGAGCCAAACCGGTCCCGGCCCTTCCTTCCTTTTTATTTTTCCCTAGAGAAGATAAATTCATAAGCTGTAGCCCTGGCTGGTTTGGCTCAGTGGATAGAGCATCGACCTGTGGACTGAAGGGTCCCAGGTTCGGTTCTGGTCAAGGGCAAATGCCCGGGTTGTGGGCTTGATCCCTAGTGTGGGGCGTGTAGGAGGCAGCCGATCAGTGATTCTCTCTCATCATTGATGTTTCTGTCTCTCTCTACCTCTCCCTTCCTCTCTGAAATAAATAAAAAAATTTTTTTTTAAAAAGATTAGCCTACTCTAGCTGAAATCGTCTCCCTTTTCTCAGTTATTGTCTATCTCAGCCTTCGATTTATTCCCTTTACAAATTTTTTTTCTGAAATTTTTTCTGTCACCCTTTCCCCTCCTGCTCTACTGTAAACTCTTTGAGTCAAATGATCATGACCATCATGTTCATCCTTGTATCCCTAGTGCCTAGGGAAAAAAATGCTCAAAATATCTGTTGAATGTGTAGCCCCAAGAACATAGCTCAGTACCTAGTGCTGACTGAGTGCCCTATATATGTTTGTAGTATTGAAACGGGACACAGTGGGTCTGAGATCACCTGTCACTACTTGAGCCAAATTAAGCAGAGACAGGGTTGGCTCATATGTGCGTTTATTCCAATAATGCCTGCAGTATAGGGAGAGCAGTCGATCACCCTGGAAATTCTGCTCTGACCCCCTCGCCAGTTGGCTGGTTATATACACACGAGGGAGAAGATAGCTACATGCAGCTTCGAGCTGCAAGTGTAACATGGGAAGGGGAGGGGAGGGCCTGCAGTCCAGCCTTCAGGAGCTCAGAGTCCGATAACAAGGTGGCTAATCTATGGTGTTAGAAACAGCTCAGCCCGTGCCTGGGACCAGAGAATGGTCAGCGTTCCTGAGAAAAACTCCCGGAGGGGGTCAGGGTCCGGGCACAGCAACCAAGTCAAAGCGTGTCCTGTCCTTGGTCTGTTCCCAAAATGTATTTCTTTTCTGAGTCATGGACCCATTGAGGCATCCTATCTTTTTACAGCCTTGTTCCACCCTCCAGTGTCCCAGGGTCTGCAAGAAGACGTCTTGTCTATAGTTAGTGAGGTGAATAATTATTAGACAGCTGTGGCTCTATTCTCATTACATGCCCTTCCCCACTATCAGTATGAATAAAGTTCAGTCTTTTTATTTTTTTAATTTTATTGACTTCAGAGAGGAAGGAAGAGGGGGAGAGAGAGAGAGAGAGAGAGAGAGAGAGAGAGAGAAATATTGATGATGAGAGAATCATGGATCGGCCGCCTCCTGCATGCCCCCTACTGGGGATCGAGGCCACAACCTGAGGATGTGCCTTTACTGGAATCGAACCCGGGACCCTTCAGTCCACAGGCCAACGCTCTACTCACTGAGCCAAACCGGCTAGGGCTAAAGTTCAGTCTTGACAACCCAGCGTCATGTCAAAGTCTACCCTGGTCTACCTACATGAATATGTCCTTTCTAACCGCTGGAGCCTCAGAAGAACTTGAACCTGACAGATGAATTCTTTCATATTGGGAGGTTAGGTTGGGGTAAAGAAGTTGTTGCCAGAGACTTGTAGTCTTTCTTCTCTCTGATCGCAGCTCGCGAACCTCCTTCAGAACCAGGCGGTGAAAGGCAGAGCGGTTGGCGCCCTCCTGAGAGCCCTCTTCCGAGGTAACGATACGAATGCCCTCCCGTCTCCCTTGCTTCGTTGGTGGAGCTGTTTGCTTGGGGCGCATGTTGCTATTCTTCATGCTGTTTGCAGCCCCACTGAGACTTGGCTGTGTGTCTGGGAGATTTTACGGAATCGACTAAAGCAGCAAGTCTCTTGTCTTGTGGGTTTTAATAACTTTACTGGAGGGGGTTGCAGTGGCTGCCTGAGGTGCGATGGCTGGTTTGGGGGCCTGTAAAGGGTGCATTTCACAAAATCAGCTTTGGTTTCCTTTTGCTTTTCTTTCTTTCTTTTTTTTTTTAAAAAAAATATATTTTATTGATTTTTTAGAGAGGAAGGGAGAGAGAGAGAGTTAGAAACATCGATGAGAGACAAACATCGATCAGCTGCCTCTTGCACATCTCCTACTGAGGATGTGCCCGCAACCCAGGTACATGCCCTTGACCGGAATCGAACCTGGGACCTTTCAGTCTGCAGGCCGACGCTCTATCCACTGAGCCAAACCGGTTTCGGCTGCTTTTCTTTTTTAAAAAATATTTTTTATTGCTTTTTTACAGAGAGGAAGGGAGAGGGATAGAGAGTTGGAAACATCAATGAGAGAGAAACATCGATCAGCTGCCTCCAGCACACTCCCCACTGGGGATGTGCCGCAACCAAGGTACATGCCCTTGACCGGAATCGAACCTGCGACCCTTGAGTCCGCAGGCCGACGCTTTATCCACTGAGCCAAACCGGTCAGGGCTCCTTGTGCTTTTCAAATGGTGGAGAAGACAGTAGCAGTGGTTAGTGCCTGGTCTGCTTAAGGGGCTAAGAGTTGTGGGATTTAATGAAATGGGATATAGAGATTCTTCATTTCCAGCGGGGTATATTTGTTTCCATATTTTGAAAAAGGGCCAGTTCTACATTTTTTTTTTTTTTTTTGCAGATTGTGACTCAGAGTGACTTTTTAAATTGTGGTAGAATAATATGCTACAAGGCAAAAACAAAAAAAAAAGTGGCTTTATACTCTTAGCAGTGCATTTTAACTTGGTTTAGTTTTCAAGGGTCAAAAACACATTTTCCTGCCCTGGCTGATTTGGCTCAGTGGATAGAGTCGACCCAGAGACTGAAGGGTCACGGGTTCGATTCTAGTCCAGGGCAGGTACCTTGGTTGCAGGCACGATCATTGGCCCTAGTCGAGACAAGTGCAGGAGGCAACCAATTGATGTGTCTCTCTTACGTCGATGTTTCTGTTTCTACCCCCTTCCACTCTAAAAATCAATGGGAAAATATCCTCGGGTGAGGATATAAAAGCTCCTATATAATAAAACCCTAATATGCAAATTGACCAAACAGCGGAATGACTGGTCACTATCATGCGCACTGACAACCAGGGGACAGATGCTCAACATAGGAGCTGTGCCCTGGTGGTCGGTGTGCTCCCACAGGGGGAGTGCCACTGAGCCAGAAGCCTGGCTCACAGCTGGCAAGCGCAGCGGCAGTGGCAGGAACCTCTCCTGCCTCCGCTGCAGGCGGGTGGTAAGGAGCGAGGGGTCCTGGACTGTGAGAGGGTTGTGTGACTGCTGGGGATTGAGCCTAAGCCAGCAGGTGGACATCCCCCAAGGGGTCCTGGACTGCAAGAGGGCGCAGGCTGGGCTGAGGGACACACACACACACACACACACACCAGTGCACACATTTCGTGCACCAGGCCTCTAGTAAATAAATAAATACGCATCTTCCTGTGCATGAAAAAATTTTCAAGATTGGTTGAGTTGACCTTTATAGAAACCTGCTAAATGACTATTTCGTAGAAATATCCAAGAAAAGGAGGTTAGGTGAAAGAAAGAAGAGTAATTTTTTTCCTGGACAGACAAACCTGGGGAATATTATTACAGCTCCCACCTATTTTCATCTTATTTAAAAATACAGACTTGGAAAGCCTGGTTTAAAAGTAGCATGAGTTATGGAGTACTTGTGGAAACTACCTCCTAATCATTTTAATTCATTGATTGTATAAAAGACCAGTAGTAGTTAAGACGACATTTAAAAAAAATTGAGATATATTCCACATACTAGAAAATTCACCCTTTAAAAGTGTACAGTTTTTTTAATTGAGATATAATTGATATATCATACAATTTATCCATTTAAAATGTGCAAGTCAGTGGCTTTTAGTATAGTCACAGAGTTGCACGACCATCACCACAATACATTTCAGAGCATTTTTATAGTCCTGAACAGAAACTCTGTACCCCTTCACTGTCACCTCCCAGGGGCTGTTGGCTTTAAATTTTTAAAAAATATATTTTTACTGATTTCATAGTGGAAAGGAGAGGGAGAGAGAGAGAGAACCATCAATGATGAGAGAGAATCATTGATCGGCTGCCTCTGGTGCGCCCCATGCTGGGGATCGAGCCCGAAACCCAGGCATGTGTGTCCTGACCAGTAATCGAACCGTGACCTCCTGGTTCATAGGTCGATGCCCAGCCACTGAGCCACACCAGCCTGGCTGGGGCTACTGGCTTGTAACGACTCCTGAGCTAGCGGAAGGCAGCGGGGTGGGATGAGTGGATGTTAAATGCCAAGCTCCCTGTTCTCCCTGAGATTCTGCTGTTTTTCTTAAATACTCCCTGGATGGTTAGATGTCTCTGGTTAATTTCCAGAGTTCTGAACAAGCTTTTTTTCACGGTTTTTGTCAGTGTTCTCTTTTTGCTTTTCTGGAGGAAAGAATCTTCCAAGATCTGTATTACTCAGACATCACCCAGTGCTGATACTTTGAAGTTTGTTAAAGACATTTAATTTGGGTTATGGACCCAAAAATGTGTCCAATAGTTTTTAATTCTTTTTAAAAATGAATGATGTAGGTGGAAGAAGAAAAGATGACATTTTCAGCCAACTGCCTAAGTTACTTTTTCAAAACTTCTAAACACCATAGTCATCAGTATTTTGATCATTCTTTTTCTGTGTTAAACTACAAAGCTGCGTGTTTTTTCCTGTTTACTTACCCTTCAACCTTGTAAGACTTGTCCTTTTGTTTCTGTACAACTTTTTAAAACAAGGCTCCCCCTGCTCTGAGGAAGCTGGAGCTCTTAGGAGACGCAAGATATACACCTGCTGTACCCAGCTGGTGGAGTCAGGGGACTTGCAGAAAGAAATAGCCTCTGAGATCATCGGATTGCTGATGCTGGAGGTGAGCTGGAAAGCAAACACACTTTTGGTTTTGGGTAGATTTGGGGGGTGGGGTGGGCCTTTGTTGTAATTTGCTGAGGGAGGGAAAACAGATGTACCAAACCTAGCACAGGTCCTCTTTATGAATGGGAACTATTAAAAGACAAAATAGCCGAAACCGGTTTGGCTCAGTGGATAGAGCGTCGGCCTGCGGACTGAAAGGTCCCAGGTTCGATTCCGGTCAAGGGCATGTACCTGGGTTGCGGGCACATCCCCAGTGGGAGATGTGCAGGAGGCAGCTGATCGATGTTTCTCTCCCATCGATGTTTCTAACTATCTATCTCTCTCCCTTCCTCTCTGTAAAAAATCAATAAAAAATATATATATATATAAAAAAAAAAAAGACAAAATAGTTGATGGGTGGGCCGTAAACCATCTAGGTGGTTCTGTTACGTTTCTGGTGTCAAGGACGTGTATCTCTTTGAAGAGCTGGCATATTTGAAAACATAAGGAACTGGTGGAGGATTCTGACCTTTGCAATCCTTTTTTTTTTTTTTTTAAATATATTTTTATTGATTTTAGAGAGGAAGAGGGAGAGAGAAACATCCATGATGAGAGAGAATCATGGATCGGCTGCCTCCTGCAAGTCCCCTACTGGGGATTGAGCGAGCCCATAACTCGGGCATGTGCCCTTGACCGGAATCAAACCTGGGACCTTCCAGTTCGCAGGCCGACGTTCTCTCCACTGAACCAAACCCGCTAGGGCTTAAGTATATTTTTTTTATTGATTTCAGAGAGGGAGAGGGAGAGATAGAAACATCAGTGATGAGAGAGAATCATTGATTGGCTGCCTCCTGCACGCCCCCTACTGGGGATCAAGCCCACAACCCAGGTATGTGATCTTGACCCTTCAGTCTGCAGGCTGACGCTGTATCCACCAGTATTCTTTGGAGTCCTAAGACAAACCGGCTAGTGCAATCCTTTATCATGACAAGCTTGTACCAGAGAAAAAGGATGCCCCGAGTCCCTGATAGGGCCAGTTCTGGTCTCATTGCCAGTTCTATTAATTCAGCAAAAGACTCTGTTTCTTGGAAAGAGATAGCCAACATTTGGGTTTCTGTTCAATTTTTTTTTTTTAATCCCATGAACTCTTAGGTCCACTGTTTGCCAGGACCATTGTTGGTTGAATTAGCCAATGAGTTTATCGGTGCAATCAAAGAGGGCAGCCTAACGAATGGAAAATCTTTGGAGTTATTACCCAT
>NW_005873792.1:16482-20141 GCF_000147115.1 Myotis lucifugus | reverse complement strand
AATCAATCCATATGTTTCTCTCACATTGATGTTTCTCTATCTCTCTCTTGCTTTCTCCGCCCCCCCCCCCCGCCCCTTCTCCCTCATATTCACTCTTTCTCTAAAAATCAATGGGAAAAAATATCCTCGGGTGAGGATTAAAAAAAAAAACTAGAGACAAATGAAAATGAGCGAAGTTCTACTTAAGAAGGAGCTAATATCCCCATCAGTTTCCACTCACCTTGTCCACGAGCCCAGGAGACCCACAGGGTGAGGATGACCGTGACTAGTAACAGCATGGTGGGGCTCCCCGGGTGTGTTAGCACAGAGAGTCCAGCGCTCTTCTGTGTGGTTTTAACTCGGCTTCCTGAGCCGTTACCAAGTGTGGCCCTGAATTTAAGTGACAGTACCGGGAAGCTGGTTCACTGAGGTCACTCGGTAGATAACAAAGTTCAAAGACTTTCGCAATATCTGTGTGTTTACATGAAGGATTTCACAATCATTTGTTGACTTCGTTCCCAGACATGTGTGTGTACAGCTTTCCTTAGGGACAGTCACAGTAAGACTGGATATAAAACTCGAATCTTTAAACTTCTTGAGGATGGGTGAGGTTCTTTCTCAACCAGGAGATTCACGTGGGAGTAGCTCTGACTGCCTGTCCCTGTGACTGTCTCTCCTTCTCTCTTTGCTCTCACCCAACTGCAGTCCTTAGGGGTCTATGGACACCACCCAGTGTGTCACACAGTGTAGGGTCCTGTCTGTAGGACAGCACTGATTTTTTGGTAAATTCACAACAGACCATACCACCAGGTCCAAGAATTTCAGCACATTCTTGATATTCAACTTTTTCACGTTTTATTGATTTTAGAGAGAGAGAAACATCGATGAGGGATAGAGGCAGGCACTGAGGTGATTTCTGGCCAGAGACATTTCATGAACAGAACACACAGCATGTTGGTTTGTCACATTTTCATGAGATGCTTATGAGAAGTGGCCCGTTGGTCTCAGATTACAATGACATCACCCACATGGTATTTAATGCAAATTCTGATTAGTGAATAAAAGCGAGTTACAGAAAAATAAATTGAGATGAACTGGATTAATATTTAAAAATTCTGAATGAAGGCGCATATTTTAATGTGAAAACTGCCACACAGCTCTCATTTTATGCACAAGTGGGATACTCCAGCTTTCCTTCTCGACATTGTGCTCGGAATGCAGAGTCTGGTGACAGTTTACGATAGTAACCTTGACGACACCTAAATTCAACATAATCATTTGTTCTGGAATAAAATTTTTTTGCATATGAATATCTCAACTCTATGTTATGTGCTTCCATGATTTCTTCTGATATGACACAGGCATCTGAAGGTAAAAAAAAGAAATAAAACTAAGTATTTTATGAGTATTTTCCACAGAATTTTACAGTTTCATGCAGCATCTCCTACACAGATCTAGGAATTTATTCTCAAACCCTTTTCCAAACCAATTCATTGAAAATCCACCATGTTGCCATAACTCATTCTAAACTATCAATGATGTAAAAATGAGGTGCTCTGTGGAATGTGTGATCATTGCATCTTATAATCAACATTCACAATGTCAGCTATGCTTTTAAGGGCTTTCATTAAAGAATCCTTGAAGAGGGTGGTGGAGGTGGATGAGGGTGGTGGGGGCATAAGTGGTGATGGGAAAATAAATTAAAATAAAGAAAAATGATAGTTTCTTGCTGTGGATGCTCAAGAATTTTTTAGACTTTATACCCTCAGACATGACTATTTGGTTGTCAACAGAATAGGTGATTGTCCATGCAAGTTCTGTTGTAAACAGCAAACATGACATTCATTACATGGATTTCCCAGGGTCTACGAGGAAATTAAAGGACTTACCTAAGCATTTGGGTGGCTCAGACCACTGTCCATCACGGCACATTATTCTCCTGTTTCCCTCAAGTTCATAGTAGAGCTGGCATTGATACTCCACTGAAGACCCGGGAGCGTAGACTGCTAATGGATACGTGGTAATGTCTCCATTGTCAATAGCAGGAGGGGGCCCACATTGTCCTGTGGGCTCTAAGAGAGGATATTGTTGGTTTATTGAGTGAGCAGTTGATTTTAAGGGCGCTGCGGAGTAGGTGGGAGCTACACTCACCTCCTCCCGGCCCCAAACCGATTTACAGGAAATGATAGAGCAACCAACCTGAGTAACCAATGAAGGCCAGCTGGACAGGAGTCTAGTCACCAAGTGCTTACAGAAGCTGCACAGAAACTGGGAGGGGAGAATGAGACACCTACCCTTGCACTCAGGTGGGTCTGTCCACTCCCCACTTAGACATGTCACTTCTGCATTCCCGAAGAGGCCCAAAGGGTGTCTGCACTGATAATGTGCTGTGTCCCCATGTCGATACCTAGGCTTCTGGTTTGGTATAAAGGCATTTTGCACTGTGGGAGGGCTGCCACAGGAGAGAGCTGAATAAAGAGGAAAAAAGGGATCTCTAATGCAGTGATCATTTATACACAATGGAGACTGAAAATCTTCACAAATTTACATGCAAGATTGAAAACAAGATAAACCAATTTTTTTGGGTAAGATTTAAGCTTCTATATGTTAATTTCAAATTTTTTTTAAATTAATTGTTAGATAGAGAGGAAAGGGGAGAGAGAGAGAGAGAGAGAGAGAGAGAGAGAGAGAGAGAGAAAGAAACATCGATTGGCTGCCTCATGCATGCCTCCTACTGGGGATCAAGCCCACAACCCCAGCATGTGCCCTGACCGGGATCAAACCAGTGATCTATTGGTACAAGGGATGTCACTCAATCAACTGAGCTACACCAGCCAGGGCCGCAGCTATTTCTTTTTTTAAATATATCTGTATTGATTTCAGAGAAGAAGGGAGAGGGAGAGAGAGAGAAACATCAATGATGAGAAAGAATCATTGATTGGCTACCTCCTGAACACCCCCTAATAGGGATCGAGCCTGCAACTCAGGCATGTGCCCTTGACCGGAATCGAACCCAGGACCCTTCAGTCTGCAGGCTGGTGCTGTATCCACTGCACCACACCATCCAGGGCCACAGCGATTTCTTTATGAAATGAAGAAGGAGACAGAATCCCAGAGGACAGCGTTCTACTTACTGATGCGGCTGCATGTAGGAGGCGTGGACCAGCCGTGTTCCGCACATGTGATGACATCCTGGTCATTGGTGAGGCTGTAGCCCTGGTCACAGACGATCTGTACCGTGTCCCCCTCCTGGTGCGTTCGCCCTGAAGATGTGGAATGCCCATTTTCCACCCAGGGGAAGAAGCACTGTCCTGCAAGCCAAGGATGACTAAGATGAATCCTGCATCAGGTCAGAAATCAAGTGCAAAAAGCACTTCCTTAAAAATCAGTTCATGCCAATGAACATACGAGTGTGTGCTATCCGTCAATCATGACTTCTATGTAAAGCACATTTTGACGTTTGTCACGTTCTCTTAGGTATCAGAAAAGTGACTGGTTTTTCTCATTCCATTGACGCAATTGCATCCTAGGCTTCCATCTCCTGGGCTCGCCTCCGCCCTTTTTCTCTCTCCTAGTTGTTCTTCTCGTGTCTCTGCCCTCATTGAGAGAGGAAGACAGGTGTGACTCACAAGCATGTGACTAAGAAAAACCACGCAAAGGAAGGAAACTCGTAAAAATGC
>NW_005873792.1:0-16382 GCF_000147115.1 Myotis lucifugus | reverse complement strand
ACAAAAATGAACTCTCCCGAGAACATCTGTGTTCTACAATGACCGAGTGAGCGCGTTTAAATATTAGCAGTTGAAATGGCATTGGTTTTTGAAATTAAAAAAAATTTAGATATTTCATCAAGTTTGTATCTTATTTTTTGCTGAGTTGATTTCTGAAGAGTGACATGTCTTACCTTCGCTGGCTCCACCACCCCTGACACGGTAATTGTTCAGATTCTGTGATCCCTCCTGCAGGCCCCTCTCCCCGCCCCCTTCACTGAGTCCGCCGGAGTAATTCATCGGGGAATGGGGGTTGGGGGGCATTTACTCACTGATACACCTCGGAGCTGGCGACCATCCTCCCTTCGTGCAGTTTATCTGCGTCCAGAGTGACCGGGAGGGAGACACGAAGCTGTGGTCACAGGAGTAGTAGAAGTATTTCCCTGTGGCGACCGGGAAGGTGGGCTTGTATCTGTTTTCCTCATATATGTTTCCATGTTTTATTTCCGGGAAATCACAAGTTTTTCCTGAAGGAAAAAAATGTAGGACCCCGGATGAACGAACAAGTCTCCTCTATTACCCTCACCCCCTTAATGACATGTTGTAAGTTAATCACCCCTTAAAGGCCTTATCACCACACAGTTACATGCTGAGGTTCCAGGAGTTTGGACTTCAATCCAACCCCTGCCAACTAAATACACAGAGGTGTTTGTGTCCACATAAAAGTTTTGGCCCCTAAGTGGGATCCTTTCCCCTGACAAACATTGGTGCAACTCCAACTACAGAGCGTTTAAAAGTGGACTGGTACCCATCTTTAAAAAAAATGTATGTTTTTATTGATCTTAGAGAGCAGAAAGGGGAGGGAGAGAGAGATAGAAACATCAATAATGAGAGAGAATCATGGATCAGCTGCCTCCTGCATACCCCACACTGGGGATTGAGCCCGCAACCTGGGCCTGTGCCCTGACCGGGAATCGAACCGTGACCTCCTATTCATGGGACGTTACTCAGTCAACCACTGACCTACACCGGCCAGCTACTTAAAAATTTTTTTTTATTGATTTTTAAGAGAAAGAAAACAGGGGAGGGATATTTAGAGAGAAACATTGATATGGGCCATTGAGCCCCAAACCTGGGCATGTGCCCTGACCGGGAATTGAACCTGCAAACTTTCAGTGCACGGGATGATGCCCAACCAACGGAGCCACACCAGGGCTCAAGGGTGACTTTTAGAAAGAGTTCCTTAATGAAGAACATTGTTCAACTGGGTAGGCAGCTTTGCTGTGTGATTGTAATTGTGACGGCCAGTGAGGGAAAGTGCCCAAATGTAAACTGACCCAACAGACACAAGCCAGCAGGCAGCAAGTCATGTAAATGAATTCCTCTTGTAAACTAAGGAAAAAGCCATGATTCGCAAGTAGCAGGATGAAGTATTCTAAGGCACGCTGCTAGAGTCTCATTTACAGTAACTCAGGAATGAGAGAATTTGATTTTAGGAAAATAAGGGATGTTAAATGATAGAATAGTGAAGATACAATATCCAGAAGGATGGTAAAGGGAGGAGGAAATGTCATTGTGTAAATAAAATCTTAAAGATTCTACAGTGCAACGAATGCTATTAGAACTAATGTACAAAATAAATTGCTTTTTAATTAAAGATAAGTTAAGGAGACTACCAATTATATTTGTCTTAAGATACAATTGTTTAATACATAGGGTTGCATTGACACATAATAGAGACCACATATTATTCTAAAGAATGCACATCAGTGCACAATAGAGAGAATTCTATGAAATACAGTAATTTATGTACTCAACACTTAACAGTAAACTCAGAAATCTAATAAAATTTCTTGACATTCCACTGGAAATTAAGAATGTATTTTACTTTTTGTTGAAACAGGTATTTCTTTTTACCCGCTGCTAATCTTATAGCAATACTAAATTGATTGCAATGCTAATTATTTTTACCAACTTATTAAAGTATAATTGAAATACAGTAAACAGCACATACTTGAAAAGACTGATTTCATGAGTTTTCACAAAGCAATCTATAAAACAGTCCCCACACATACAATTGTGAGAATTACCATTGTTTCCAAATGTGTATGAACACATTTAAATATTCCCGTAATCGGCATTGCGAGCCCTTTTACTGGGAACTCGGGGAGTAAAATTCAACATAATTGGTTGTATTTTCCTAAAAAAGTCATTATTCTCTGTTATGATCTCCCAATACAGACGATTCATTAAAAACAAACAAACATAGACCCATGAAAGTAGATATAACATGAAGTCCCAGGTAAGAGCACGCGGCCTGGCCAGCTCTGTTTTCCACTCACCTTGTCCATGAGCCCAGGAGACCCACAGGGTGAGGATGACCTGGACTAGTAACAGCATGGTGGGCTCCCCGGGTGTGTTAGCACAGAGAGTCTAATGCTGCTGTGTGTGGTTTAACTCAGCTTCCTGAGCCGTTACCAAGTGTGGCTCTGAATTTAAGTGACAGTGCCGGGAAGCTGGTTCACTGAGGTCACTCGGTAGATAACAAAAAGACTTTTGCAATATCTGTGTATTTACATGAAGGATTTCACAATCATCTCCTGAGTTACTCCCTGACATGTACTTGGACAGCTTTTCTTAGGGACAATAATGGACAAGTTCCAACAATAATATGAAACTCGAATCTTTAAACACTTCTTGAGGATGGGTGAGGTTCTTTCTCAACCAGGAGATTCACGTGGGAGTAGCTCTGACTGCGTGTCCCTGTGATGGTCTCTCGTCCTCTCGTTGCTCTCACCCGACTGCAGTCCTACGGGTCTGTGGACACCACCCAGTGTGTCCACACAGTGTAGGGTCCTGTCTGTAGGACAGCACTGATTTTTTTGGTAAACTCACAACAGACCACACCACCAGGTCCAAGAATTTCAGCACATTTTTCACATTCAACTTCTTCCTTTTTGTTTTCATATGTTTTGCTTGTTTTTAAAGAGAGAGGGAGGCACAGGGAGACATAAAAACATCTACAAGGAGAGAGAAACATCTACCTGCTGCCCGCTGCACACCCTCTACTGGGGATCAAGCCCATAACCACAGCATGAGCCCTCACCTGGAATGAACCTCTGATGTCTTGGTGCAAGGCACGACGTCCAACCAATAGAGCCACACTGGCAGCCTAGGCACCTTTTCTTTGAGGGAACAACATATTCGGAGGCATGCCATGGAGAAAATGAGAAGCATAAAATCTAACCTCATCTGAGAACTAGTTTGGCCAAAACCTTCTGCTCAAATACAAATTGGAGACTAGTTATCAGGCAGAGCTTCCATTGGACGGGACTTTAGTTTGTTTTTATGTGCTTTCAGAATAGGCTATGAGAAAACAGAAATTCAGCTCCCATATTGACTTAGGATCAGTAAATATTTTAAGATTTGCAACTTTAAAATAACTGATTATTTTTGTCAAATAGAAGAGCCAAGCTTCAACTCTGTCAAACAGTTCAAACCCTACAGGTGGAAACAATGAGAACTGCCCTTCTTCCTCGCAACAAGTCTTCTTCAGTCCACGATTCACGTCTGACTCCAGTAAGAGAATGTAGTAATGGGGTTATTTTCACTGACTATTGTAACATATGTTATCTATGTAGGCATAGTTGTTAGTCCTCTCCTGAGGATATATTTTCCCATTGATTTTTAGAGAGAGTGGAAGGGAGGGAAGAAAGAGGAGAGAGAGAGAGAGAGAGAGAGAGAGAGAGAGAGAGAGAGAGAGAGAGATGTGAGAGAGATACATCGATTGCTTGCATTCTGCACACACTCCACCTGGGACAGGGATCAAACCTGCAACACAGGTACATGCTCTTGACCAGGAATTGAGCCCCTTGTCTTCAGGTCAATGCTCTGATTACGGAACCACACCAGACAGGGCATTTTTAACGTGTAAATTTCTATTGTATGATTTCCCACAGTATATTCTCAGCTCACGTGTTTTGTTTGACTGGTTAAACATCCGATTCAATAGGCAGAAAGCCACACCGTTACCTCCATTGAAGTTTATTGCTCTATTGGCAAGTAGTCTAATCCCATGATGGTGAAGAATTATTGTCTTGGTACAAGTGTAAGTGATGATATGGCTGCGTTAACATCTTTGGGAGACGATTAGGTTGAAAAGGAGGCTAACGTATTGCTTTTTTGTCCTTTGAAATATAGTGAAAAGAGCAGGAAATGCCAGAAGACTGGCAAGCTTTGAGGCAAAGAGCAGTAGGTGGGACTGGCCACATATTTGGGGCCACAGGGCTTCTTCATTTACACGTGGGGTACTCCATTTTCCCTTCCAGACACAAGGCTTGAAATGACTCCACTGACGTCACTGCCTTGAGTCCTGATTTGCACTTAAAGTCAATACTATTCCCTGATTTTATAAAATAGGTTTTGTCATATTTCCCATTTAACTGTATGTTCTTTTCTTTCATGATTTTTTCTGATAATACACATGGATCTGAAAGTAGAAGAAATAAATAAAAGCAATTAGTAATATTTCTTTTTATAAACAAACTAGAGGCCCAGTGCATGATATTCGTACATGAGTAGGGTCCCTAGGCCTGACCGGCAATCAGGGCCTATCGGGGCCTAAGCCATAAGTTGGACAGCCCCCAAGGACAGATCCAAGGTTGGACATCCCAGGCTGCCAGAGGGATGTCTGACTGCCAGCTTAGGCTCGATCCCCCCAGGGATTGGGCCTAAGCTGGCAGGTGGACATCCCCTGATGGGTCCTGGACTGCGAGAGGGCATAGGCTGGGCTGAGGCCCCCCTCCCCCCCACAAAGTGCACAAATTTTTGGGCACTGGGCCTCTAGTATTATAATAAAGTTTCAGACCTTTTCCTTTTTCTACGGGCAAACTGTTCTTTCACTGTAGAACTTAATACATGCCAAAATTTTTAATTTATATTTTAAAAAACGATATTTATGGGGTGATATAGGTGAATTATATTATATAGGCTTTGAATGATTAATTCTATGAAACATTACCTGTATATTGCATTGTGTGCCCATCACCCAAAATCAAATCATTTTTCACTGCCATGTATTTGGCCCTATTTACCCTCTGCTACTGCCCCACCCACTTCCCCTCTGGTAACCACCACAGTGTGGTCTTTGTCTGTGAGATTTTGTTTCTTCTTCTTATTTGTTCATTTGTTGGTTTCAATTTTATATCCCACATATAAGTGAAATCAATGGTTCACATATTTTCTGTCTGACTTATTTCACTTAGCATGATATTCTCAAAGTCCATCCATGTTGCTGCATATGGCAATATTTCAACTCTTCTTATGTCAAAATTTGAAGATATCATGGACTCCTATTTCTCTTCTCTTGATGCAAGTATTTTATATTCTAGTTCAGCCATCACTGACATTGATAAGGCCTTAGACATAGCTGAAAGTTCTGTTCTGTTCCAACACATCCCATGATGAAACATGATAGAATAACACATATGACTCTTCATATCCAGATATTTTGAAATGTTTCCCAGTACATTCAGAAGTATATACTATGTGAGTTCCACACACGTGCCAAAACACATTTTCTGATCTTCCCTTTCTAACTTTACTACTCCAAGCAAAATTTACCACCTTACTTTAATAGACCATATGTCTGTGTAATTTTTTTACACGATGTTGGAGGTTGTCTTTAATGATCTTAAATGCTCTCTGCGTATTTCAATTCCAAGACTCAAATACAGTCTTAGCTCCTTCACTGAACTGATTTGATGTCCCCAGATAATGAAGACTGCTTTCTATTCAAGGTTGTGGGAGCAGGTCTTGCTTGTGCTGGGAGATATGTGTTAGACTTGTCCATCTACTCAATCATTTCAACTTCAGGTTTAGAATTTATCTTTGAAATGCAACACTTTACCTCCCATAAAATCTAGGTTGGCACTATTTCTAGACTATTCTGACTTGGGTAAGGTAAGTTTGATTTCTGGTCCTGGACTTACTGGGTTTGCTGTGATCTCCCGCAGAAGGGGACACATACACAGGAGAGGATGAGTCAGGGAGGGTCCACAGTGACATCAGCTAATGTATCAGAATCAGCCTCTCCAAATGTTCCTGTTTAAAGGACCTTTTCATTGTTCACATAGGGATTCTCCAGGCTCATAGCCCTACACACGAGTCTCCGAATGTGAAACATTGAGCAGGAGAGCTGTTGGTGAGCACAGTTCTAGACTCTGACTGCATGACTAGTAGACCACAGGCGAGCTCATCAACATCACCCTCATGGTCTCAGGATCTAGAAGAATCTTGAGAACTTACCTATGCATCTCGGGGGTTTGGACCACTTTCCATAACTACAGGTTACATATTTAGGACCCTGGAGTTCATAGTAGGCTTGGCATTGGTATTTCACTGTTGACCACGGATGATACATTTTTAATGTGACGGAGGTGATGTCGCCATTGCTAATCCCTGGAGGAGGCCCACACTTGTCTGAAGATTCTGAAAAAGAGCATTTTAAATGTTGAAGAACAAATTGTAGTTTTGTTGGAAACTATTTCTATAAAGCTGCATAAGAAGTATTATCCTTATTTTGCATTTTAACCCTTGTGTGTTAAACATGCCTTCGATCCCTACACTCAAGCAAGGACTCCATACATGTAGACTTTTCAATTCTTGGAAAAGGAAAAGCTGGAATCAAAAAACTTACTAAAACAGGTTGGCAAGTGGGACCAGCCGTCCTCACCACACACCATGGAACCCTTTTTGCTTCCATCTCTGTTTTCATAGCCATCCAGGCATTGGTAGTTCAACATGTCATCGGGTCGAAATGGTTTTCCAGTGATTATGGCTGTGGCATTCCCAAATATTGGCATGTCACAATGTTCTAAAGCAAAATAAAGGTGACCATTGTGTTTCTAATGCCGTATCATGTAGAATCCAACTAAGAAAATCTCATCCTGGCAATACTAAACTTTACCATCAGTGTGTGGATAAGTGATATATCATCTGACAACTCTGATTCAGTGTGGTTCTGGCCTGAAAGAGTTATATAACATGAAGGATAGATTTCCTTACACATCCTTTTTTCCTACCTTTCAAAGCCTCTAAATATAGGTTAGGAAACTTTGGTCTGACCTATTTTTAACTGTGATATGTCACTGGCTATTACTAAATTACACTACTATCATGATATGATGCTATCATTTGAAGGACAACACCATTTGTGAATCTAAGCAGTAATGTATGTATTTACCTAGCAGACATACTAACACTAAGAGTGTGAGTCTTAGAGAAAGACTGTAGTCCTTGGATATATGACCCATGTGTTTATATAAAAACACCCTCCTTTCTCTAATGATTCCCAGAACTGAAAGTTTATCCACACTGATTTTAAAAAGGAATTGCAAAGGCTACAGCTTTTTCACTAAAGGGAGTCCATGAAATGGAGAACAATATTTAAAAATGTAAGAACTGATATCTCTTTGTGTGCTTTTTAAGTTAATTTGCCCACTTTCTATTGCATATAGTTTAGTTTAATATCTATAAATGTTCTTAGTCTGAGTGAATTAAAAGTAAGTATTGCAACCTGTGTATCGGGTGTAGGAAAAGCAGGATAAAGAGGCTCCTTTAGGTGCTCAGGCTGTTGTTACCACGGGGCTCAGTAGATTCCTGAATTCCCAGTTCAAGTCAGTGATCACTGCTTTGATACACACATTTAAAAAGACTCCATTTAAAGATCAGCTCTATTATATCCTGGTGTATAATACCATGTCCATAACAATTATTCTCTTATTTCTAAAAGCCCACAGAACGACTTATAGAATCATGTGTACTTAACATGTAAAAGCCAGATATGACTGCATATGAGAATCTTCATTTATATCCTCATAGCATGAATACATACAATCATAGGTGAAATGGTTGACAGCAATATATATATTGACATTGGGCAAGAGGAGTATTCATTTTGAATTTAAATGACATTTTCGATGCTTCTTCAATGAACACATACAGTACGTGGTCTTAATCTGTTTCATTCAACAGTATTTCACAATATTCATGACTGATTGCTCGCTGTCACTGACTGCAATAAATTAACGACCTATTTGTTATCAAAAATTTAAAATTCTGCACACACATTTGGAACAGGAAATGAAATAGGCCTTTGTTTTAAAGCCAAGAAGGCTTGGCACATTCACCTTGAAAGTTGACACGTTAAACTTTCCACAGCGATATGTGTGGTTTTAGAAAATCCCAAATGGACTGGACATCAGGGAGGTTCACTTACTGATGCAGCTGGGAGGCGAGGACCATCCATTCTCCGTACATGTCACTGTGCTCTGTGGGTCTGAGAGACTGTAGCCGGGATCGCAATCAATTTTGAGAGACTCTCCCTGTAACAATCTTTGTTCTTTAGATGGAGAACGAACATGTTTCAAATCATCGAAAACACACTTTCCTGAGGATTACACAATGACCAGAAAAACGAATAAATGCAGTCATAGATTAAAAATCATCTTTACAATCTTATTTATTTATTTATTTTTAAAGTTCTGTGACCATTTACTTGCTCTTTTGGCGTGGCCCCGCCCCTGGCCCGCCCCTCCCCTCCCCACCCCCCGCCAACCACCAGTCCATAGTTTTCAATCTCTCATCTCCGCAGACTACTGGTCAACCCAATCACTCACCCACGGCTAGAGACAAAGTCCGGGCGGCCAAGACATCTGGTCTACCCAATCTCTCCCCATCATGGCCAGAGACTAAGTCCAGGCTCAGCCATCTGGTCGACCAGAGCCACCAAGCAACATTTCTCCTGGCTGCCCATTGTGGGGAGTGCTGGTCGACCGCTGGGGAGGGGAAGGGGCTGGGGGAGGGATGGGGAGAGGGGAGCCTGCCCTTGGCCCCACTTGGAAAGGGATGGCATCCGCCGTCACCCACCCCCTCCTCCCTGTCCCAGCCCGGGCCCCAAGGCCACTGTGGGGTTCGGGAGAGGAGGCCACGGCTGGCTGGTCTGGGCGTGAAAGGAAGGTGAATGGAAGCGGACCCCGAAGCCATTCCCCTCCCCTTCCCTTGGTTGCCCCGAGGGGGATGGCCGCCCCGCCTGGGAAGGAAGAGAGGCCTGAGGGAGACAAACCCTTGTGTCCAGGGCTGACTTTCAATAGATCACAGTGAGAGAGCTGCTCTGCTACCTACGAAATCCCGACCTAGAAGCCTGTGGTTTAGGAAAGGCTTAGCACCAGGTTCCCCCAAACGTGGGTTCCCTGAAGGGCAAGGGGGCGGCCCCCCTTTCCGACCATCCCTGTTTCCCAGGATGAAGGGCTCTCCGCACTGGACCTCCGTTACAATCTTTAAACTAGAATGCATAAGCATTCCAACAGGCAGCTTAAGTACAACGAAAGTTGCTAGTAAATGTGTTTGAAAAAGAAAACCAAGATTGAAGATGATTTATCTGTAGTTTTCACAATTAAACTATGAATAAATGATATCAACATTGTAATAAAGTCTTTTTTTTTTTTCATCTCCCATGTTTTCAATGAGGGACCTTTCGTAAAAGAAAATATCTGTATTGGTCTTTCTGCTCATAGAACTCTTCCCTTGACCTATTTTTCCCACACAGGCTTAGGGGTGCTCATGTGTTGCTCTCTGAACTCTGAACTGTTGCCACGTGCACAGCACAGAGAGGTTTACTTACTGCGGCAGGGCACTTCCGGGGTCCATCCGTCTTGTGTGCAAGTAATGTAATGCCAGAAATCTTCAGGAGGAGTCACATAGTTTTCATCACAGGAATAGTAAAACCATTGTTTTATCGGTGCTGGGAAGTATGATTTATATTTGTCTTCCTTGTATAGGAGTCCATGCTTTATTTCTGGAAATTCACAGGGATTTACTAGCAATTAAAACAAACAAAACACAGTACAAGTAATGTTTTACCTTAATAAAAATGTAATGAGAGATACATTGTTTCATTGATGAATTATATTCTCACATGCACCTAATTACACTCATTGCATTAGGCTTTCTAAGGACAAGAAAAATTATAATCTTCAGATGATGTGAATAACACTTGTTTTCTGATCATTTCACAATATATACAAATATCAAATCATTATCTACACCATGATTATTTAAATGATATTTTATCTACATAAATCATCACTCTCCTTGTCATTGTTATGGACACTGAGCTCTGTGTCACAGTGGTCATGGCCTCTTCTTTAAGGCACCTGACTGTCCACATTTATTAGACCTTGGCCTTGAATGAACACTGGGCCATTGACCTGTTATGTGTGTTCTTTCATTTATCATCCATGGAAGATCCAGCTTAAGTGCGGGCCCCTTTTCCAATGAACTGATATACAAGGAGCAGCAATGAGATTGTAGAGACAGAAAACACTGGAAAAGGGGCAGCCCCCCAGGAATAAAGTGCCCTGTGGACCGAGGGGCGTGTGTGACAGGTGGGGCTTTAGAAAGTGCACAATGTCTCCCACATTCATTCCCCTCATACAAAGGAGCCCCATGCCCCTCCCTTGAGTGAAGGTCGAAATCAAAGACTGCCTTGAAACCCTCTGCTTTACCTTCTCAGTGAGGCAAAGATTTGGACCTCTTAGGTCCTCTTTATTTTTTAATTTTTAGTTTTTTAAATTGATTTCAGAGAGGAAGGGAGAGGGGAGAGAGAGAAGAGAGAGAAAGATAGATAGATAGATAGATAGATAGATAGATAGATAGATAGATAGAGACACATCAATGAACAGAGAGGATCATTGATCTGCTGCCTCCTGCAATACCCCACACTAGGGATTGAGCCCCCAAACTGGGCATGTTCCTTGACTAAGAATTGAACCATGACCTCCTAGTTCACAGGTCAATGCTCAACCCCTGAGCCATGCCGGTCAGATGGATCGCCTGTATTTTTAAGTTTAAGAGAAGTAATTGCAGAATTAAGAAGCAGGTGAAGATATGGAGGGAACTTACAGCTACATCTTGGAGGAGGATCCCAGCCTTTGTCCGTACATTTTGCAGTATTTCCCCGGGAGGAAGGCAAAAAGCCACTTGTACAGTAGTACGTGATTTCTTGTTCCAGTCCGTAATTGGTCCTTTTAGGAAGGTAGTGACTGTTTGCAATTCTTGGCGGGTCACATGCTATTTCTGAAAAGTAAAAGAACATGTCTATTATGCAGAAATCACATGAAAATCTTCAAGGACATGAGAATAAAGTGAATGTCATGTTTTTGTTCTTTCCAAAGAGCAAAAGGGCATTCAAATGAGCACCCTGTCCTTATATATATATCAGCAACGATTATATTAAAACTAGTAGAAAATATATGGGACCTTCTAGACACAAGTATTAAGTAAATTATGTCTCCAGAGTTTGATGTTAATTGACACTAACCTCAAATGAACCTGAAAAAAATGTTCATTTTTTTGCCAGGCCGGTGTGGCTTGGGGGTTGAGTATTGACCTATGAACCAAGAAATCATGGTTCAATTCCTGGTCAGGGCACATGCCTGGTTGGGGCCTTGATCCCCAGGAGCGGGTGTGAAGGAGGGAGCCCATCAAGGATTCTTTTTCATTCATCATTGATGTTTCTACTCTCTCTCCCTTTCCCTTTCTCTCTGAAGTCAATAAACTATATTTTAAAAATAAAAAGTACATTTATTTTCTCTCACATTTTAATCTGCTCTATTTATAAATCAGATTTTCATGTTACCAGTGCAGTCCAGTCTACATATCTTAGTTTTCACTTCATAATATAGCTACACTTAACACCAATGTATTAAGGCAAAAGCCAGGAGACACATAAAAGCACATGTTTACCTAAGAGACCAACCAAATACTATTGGGAAAATTTCGTTAAATTAATTAAGAATAGAAGAACTTCTGGTGGTTGCTTTCAAGCAGTCGGCATAAATCTCTTGACAAATTGTAATTCCCTACTCTCATCATCTCCATGAAAGTAAATGGTGCTGTTAAAACATTGCCAGGGCTGGTGCCTCTATCCAAAAGAGTAACAGCTGAGACTGTACAAACCCTTGAGGCCACATTGTTCCTACTGTTAGGAGCCACCATTAAGATTTGGGATAAGAATAATAATCCCACATTGGCACTCCCTGTTGTGAATCAGTAGAAACATCCAGTTTGCACAGGGGACGGATGAATTGGGCCAAAGGTGGTTTTTATTTAGCCAGTCTCGGTACTTTTCATCATTCCAGCAAATGACTTATTGTGAGAGATTGTCCCTAATGAATGCAGAGACCAAAGTGTTGGTAAATTACCCTCCAATAGCCTATAGCTGGTGGGCTTGACTCCTGGTCAAGGGCACACATGTCTCGGAGGCAGTTTCCATCCAAGGCCCTGGTTGGTACTTGGGGTAGAGGCACCCAGTCTCTCTCACATTGATGTCTCTCTCTGCCTCTCCCTCTACCCTTTTCTCTCTCTCTCTGCCTCTCCCTCTACCTTTTTTCCTCTCTCCCTCTCCATCTCCCTCTCCCTTTTTTCTCTCTCTTTCTCCCTCTCTCTCTACCCTTTTTTCTCTCTCTACCTCACCCTCTATCTTTTTTTCTCTCTCTTTCTCTCCCTTCTCCCTGCTGTCCTCTCTCACTCTAAAGATCAATGGAGAGAGGATTGAAAGGTCAATCTTCATGTGAGGATTAAAAAAAAACTTAAAGACACATGATAAAGGTCAAATGCTACTTAAGAAGGAGCTAAATATTCCCATCAGTTTCAACTCACCTTGTCCACGAGCCCAGGAGACCCACAGGGTGAGGATGACCTTGACTAGTAACTGCATGGTGGGCTCCCCGGGTGTGTTAGCACAGATCGTCCAGCGCTGCTGTTTGGGGTTTCAAATGAGCCCTTACCAAGTGTGAGTGAGACCTCGGATTTAAGTGAAATAGCAGGATGGATGCTGGTTGATGAGGTCACTTGGTAGATATCAAATTTCAGAGTTTTGGAATATCTGTATATTTTCCTGAATGATTTCACAGTGAATCATTTCTTGACTTCATTCCCTGACATGTACTTGTACAAATTTTCTTAGAAAAGTTATAAACTGGATCCAAAAGTGATATAAAACAAATTTCTTTAAGTGAAACCTTCTTGAGGATGGGTGAGGTTCATTCTCAACCAGATTCACTTGGGAATAGCTCTGACTGCCTGTCCCTGTGATGGCCTCTCATCCTCTTGTTGCTCTCACCCGACTGCAGTCCTTAGGGGTCTATGGACACCACCCAGTGTGTTCACACAGTGTACGTTCCTGTCTGTAGGACAGCACTGTTTTGTTTTGTTTTTTTGTAAACTCACAACAGACCACACCACCAGGTCCAAGAATTTCAGCACTTTCTTCACATTCAATATGAAGGAGGGAGGGAGGGAGAGAGAGAGAGAGAGAGAGAGAGAGAGAGAGAGAGAGAGAGAGAAACATCTACAAGGGCAGAGAAACATCTACCTGCTGCATCCTGCATACCCCCTACCAGGGATCGAGCCCATAACCCTGGCATGTGCCCTCAGCTGGAATGAACCTGTGAACTCATGGTGCATGGAACAAAATCCAACCAATGGAGCCACACTGGCCAGTCTAGGCACCTTTTCTTTGAGGGTATAACATATTCAGAGGCACGCCATGGAGCAAATGGGAAGTGTAAAGTCTAATCCAAACAGAGAACTAGTTTGGCTAATAAACTTCTGCTGAAATACTGATTGGAGACTAGTTATCACAGAGCTTCAATTGGACGAGACTTGGATTTGTTTTCATCTGCTTTCACAATGGGTTATGAGAAAACAGAAATTCAGTTCCTATATTGACTTAGGATCAGGGAAATTGTTCATTGACAAGATTAGTTAAGATTTGTAGTTCTACAATAACTGATCATTTTTTTGTCAAATAGAAGAGCAAAGCTTCGACTCTGTCAAACAGTTCAAACCCTACAGGTGGAAACAATGAGAATTGCCTTTCTTCCTCACAACAAGTCTTCTTCAGTCCAAGATTCACCTCTGACTTCAGTTAGAGAATGTAGGGAAGGGGGGAGGAGAGATGGAGAGAGAGAGAGGGAGAGAGAGAGAGAGAGAGAGAGAGAGAGAGAGAGAGAGAGAGAGAGAATATTGATGTGAGAGAGACACATCAATTGCTTGCGTCTTGCATATCCTCCAACTGGGATAGTGATCAAGCCTGCAACCCAGGTACATACCCTTGACCAGGAATCTAACCCTAGATCTTTTGGCCCACAGGCCAATTCTGTGACCACTGAACCACACCAGAAAGGGCAATTTTATTTTTAATATTTTTATTGATTTCAAAAAGGAAGGGAGAGGGAGAGAGAGATCCAAACATCAATGATGAAAGAGAATTATTGGTCGGCTGCCTCCTGCAAGCCCCCCATTAGGGATCAAGCCTGCAAGCCAGGCATGTGCCCTTGACTGGAATTGAACCCGGGACCCCCCAGTCTGCAGGCCGACGCTCTATCCACTGAGCCAAACCAGGTAGGGCGAAAGGGCAATTTTAACATAACTTTTTATTGTACTACTAGAGGCCTGGTGCACGAAATTCGTGCACTGGGGGAGTGTGACCCCCAGCCTAGCCTTCACCCTCTCCAATCTGGGACCCCTTGAAGGATGTCTGACTGCCCATTTAGAGGGCAGCCAAACGTCCCTCTCACAATCCAAGACTGCTGGCTCCCAACCACTCACCTGCCTGCCTGCCTGATTGCCCCTAACTGCTTCTGCCTGCCAGCCTGATCACCAGCTAACCACTCCCCTGCCAGCCTGGTCAATGCTTAACTGCTCCCCTACCAGCCCAATTGCCCCTATCTTCCCTCCCCTGCAGACCAGGTCACCCCTAACTTCTCTCCCTTGCTGCCCTTCCCTGCTGGCATGATTGCCCACAACTTCCCTCCCCTGCTGGCCACCTTGTGGAGGCCATCTTGTGTCCACAGAGTTTGGCCATCTTTGACCACATGGGGACAGCCATCTTGTGTGTCGGAGTGATGTTCAATTTGCATATTATCTCTTTATTATATAGGATTTCCTACAGTATCTTCTAAGCTTACATATTTTGTTTGACTGGTTGAACATCTGATTGAATATGCAGAAAACCACACTGTTATGTCCATCGCTGTTTATTGCTCAATTGCCAAATATTCTAATCTCATGATAGTGAAGAATTATTTTTTTGGTACAAGTATAAGCAATGATATAGTTGAGTTAACAACTTTGGGAGAAGATTAAGTTGAAAAGGAGGCTAACATGTTGCTTTTATGTCCTTTGAAATATAGTGGAAAAGAGCAGGAAATGCCAGAAGACTGGCAAGCTTTGAGGCAAAGAGCAGTAGGTGGGACTGGCCACATATTTGGGGCCACAGGGCTTCCTCATTCACATATCGGGAACTCCACTATCCCTTCGAGACACATGGCTTGAAATGACTCCACTGACGTCGCCGCCTTGCGTCCCGATTTGCACATAAAGTTGATGATATCCCCTGCTTTTGCATAATAGATTTTGTCATTTTTCCCTTTTATCCGTATGTTCTTTTCATTCATGATTATTTCTGATATTACGCATGGAACTGAGAGTAGAAGAAATGAATACAAACAATTAGTAATCTTTCCTTTTATGAACAAATTAACCTTCAACGCAATGACTAGCTTAGAGGATGAAATAAGGAAAGAGCAAATGTACATCATTGTGGGCCAAGTCTATTGCTTTTGCAATGTGACTGCATGCAACATTCATATCCTCCTATGTAATAAAAGCCTAATATGCTAAGTGTCTGGTTGTCTATTTGTCGCTTCAAACAATCAAAGCATAATATGTTAATCATATGCTAAGGCCGCTCAACCGCTCGCTATGATGTACACTGACTACCAGGGGGCAGACACCCCTACCTCCTGGTGGTCAGTGTAGGTTAGCTTGCTGCTGTGGTCTGGCCAATCAGGACTGAGTGAGATGGGCCGGACACATCCTGGAGCCCTCCTTCAGTCCCTCCCTGGCTGGCCAACCTCCTGCATCCCTCCCCAGCCCCAATCGTGCACCAGTGGGGTCCCTTGGCCTGGCCTGCACCCTATTGCAATCTAGGACCCCTCAGGGGATGTCAGAGAACCAGTTTTGGCCCGATCCCGCATGCAAGGCTAAAGGACTCCAATGGTGGTTCTCCCCCAGAGAAGGCTAATATTGCAAATCATATTGAACAGAACCCCTTGCATTTACAGTGAGGAGCCCATCGAGGCAGTTTGGAGAGTCTAGTAAGCTCTCAGGTGTGTGAAGGGCTCTGTATTTACAGGTGAAGTAGAGGCTGGGCCTCTACAAGCAGCATGATTTAGTGGCCGAGGTGTCCTTTAAATTTCATCTCTGCTTGTGTGACGTTGAGCAAACTGCCTAACCTTTCTGAACCTCTAAATGGGCATATTGGTATCTACCTATTA
>NW_005873791.1:12806-20142 GCF_000147115.1 Myotis lucifugus | reverse complement strand
GATCATTTTAAATTTGCATCTTGGGATATCATTAGAATCATCTTGATAAAATGTATTTTGCTAGTTTTTCTGCATATTGAATGCCAATAAAATAGATTTTTTTCTAAACACATAAAGCCATTACTAATTTTGCGCCTAAAAGAGAAATTCTAGATCTTTGATATTATAATCACTATTACTAATTATAGAAAAGGCAAAACTTTTAAATTAAGAAAAAAATAATTATTCTAGATTATTCTGTTTCTATGTTTTATAACTAACTAAATTTCTATAAAACACAATTATAATCTAAATTATAATTTAGATTTAGTTTAATGGGATCCACAACTCTTCAGGGAAAATGAACATCTCTGAGGTAAGATTTCCTAGAACGTTAGAAATTAAATGATTTGCTGTAAACAATTAAACTGTTTGATGAGGGGATAGAGACACAATATGTTGCTCATATCCCTCAGAGTTTGTCTCAAGACACAGAGCATGGTTGTCTTTCTCCTTGCCTCTTTGTTTTTCTTTCTCACTCTGACTATGCTCTTATCTGCAGGATTTTATTATCTCATTTGTGCTTTTTGATAGTGAGTCATTTAGAAACTTTACAATAAGTGAAAAGTCTATACACTAGCTACTTAGTGACTACAAAGATAAAATCACAGTCATTGGGATAAATAATTCTGATGACAAATAATAAGTCAAAATAGTAGGTAAGTTGGGGTTTTGCTATAAGAATTTAATTCATACATCTTAAAATATTCAGGTGGGGAAGTGTGTATCTGACCTGTTTGCTCAGGTAAGATACATGCTCTAGCTATCTAGACATATATATCCGTATCTGATATTCATATTTATATATATATACACATATCTATGTAATTTATCTTATATAATATACATATAATATAACAGTACTTATATATAAACTAGAGGCCCGATGCACAAAATTCATGCGAGGGGCTCAGCCCTCGCAGCCCCAGCTGCCTCGGCCTCACAGCCCTGGCTTCATCTGGGAAGGTCCTCTGGTCAGTCATTCTGCTGTCAGGTCTAATTAGCATATTAGCTCTTTATTATATAGGCTACATGATACAAAGTCTATGTAAATCAAAACAGCTTATATTAATAAGAGTGGTAGCCTTAAAAAAATTAGGATGGAAAATACAATATAATACTTTGTTTTTATTTTAACCCCACCCAAATTAGCTTTTGGGTGTAGGATAACTCTCTATTGCTAATTTAATTTCTTCAGAATACGTGATTCCTGACTCCTCATATTAGGAATGTTCTCATTCTTCACAACATGACTATCCAGAATCTTATTCCATAGGAAACAAGTAGAATAAAGAGTAAAACCTGCCATTCCTATACTAGTTAAATCTACCTCTTCTCTCTGTATTCACATGAAAATCAGCTTCATTGTCATGTTATTTTATAACTTTCATATTTACCTTAATCCACTAACTCAATTAATTATTCATTCTTTATCTCAATACCCTACTTAAAAAAAAAGATTTCTTGTTATTAGGCAATATAGCAAGAAGTTAAATAAAGTGACGAGAGCATTAGTTGTTGTTATTAGTTATTACTTTACCAGAGGCCCAGTGCACAAAATTCATGTACTGGTAGGGACCCTAGTGGCTGCCTGCTGCTGGCCGGGTACTCCCTGCCTTCCCCTGGCTGGCCCCACCCCCTGGTCGAACTCCCAGAGGAACTCCAGGTTGAGGAGACAATTTGCATACTACTCTTATATAGGATGGTATTGGCATGTTTGTTTGTTTTAAAGTTCCCATTTAAACAAAGGCTTTATTTAGGGACCTAGTCTAAGAATATGCAAAGCAGTGTATTGTAAATGTTATGTAAATAGCTCTCTGCAAAAGAAAAAAGTGATGATTTCCCTGATAGATGATTATATTGGTCTTATTGTCGTCATAGCATGCATGTTCTTAGCCTGGGCTGCCACTGGGCGTTCTATGGCTTTGAGATTTCAGCAAGTTGCATCTAATTAAGGGACGCTCTGAACCAGCAATTTGCCTCTGATGATAATGCTTGTTTCACTGCCTAATTGATTCTCTTATTAGATGGAAGCATAAGGAAAACTTTAACTAAACACTTGATTTGGCAACTCCAATTTTAGGACCTTTCTGTCTCCATTGTCGCTCTTGTTTAGTCAAATATCTAAACACACACACACACACACACACACACACACACACACACACACACAAATACTAGGAAAGGAGTTTGTTTTGTTCCAGCTTTGATTTTCTACAGTTTAAAACACTGATTCTTTTCCTAATCCTCCATTTCCTTTTTTGCCTTTGATCCAGTTTCATTCCTCTATTTATAGTTTCCATACCATAAAATAGGAGACATTTATTTTTCTGCCTCCTTACCTATTTTTGGAAGATTTCAGGGGATTAATGAGAACCAGGGTTCTAACAGCAGTATATTTATTTTGATAAGACATTGGTGGCTATTAAGTAGTATATAGCAATCCTTTCTATGTCATTGTGAGCATAGAATAGCATTTTGCACCCTTAAAAAAACATCATTGATTAAATCCCTGGGCAATGTATTTTTTTCTCATTTGGTCTTTGAGGAGACAGCAAAATACAGGTGCTTTAAGGAAAGAGGGAGCATGTTTGAATTGTGTTTGTGGCATACAACTTCTAACTTTCTTTAATTATAAAGTGTATATAATACCTAATTCATTCTTACCACCATGTACCAAATACAAAATAAATACATAACTTCTGGAGACATTTTATGTACTGCATATTAAAAATACATGCTATCAACATGTTTTCTTTGTCTGTCAAATTCTGAGATGTGTAGAAGCATACACATATATTTGTAATAAATATGTCATTAGCATCTCTTAGGGTCTCAAATAAGCTGAAAGGCATATTAATTATGAGCACCTCACATAATTTTTATATAAAGCAATATGATAGCATTTCCTCTTATGTGACCCCATATTAAAGTAGTGAGAACAACTGTATCTGACATGCCTTGGTTTAATTATAATATTTCAAGAAATAAACATTCAATTCATTTATCCTCCTAGAATTGAAATTTGCTTTTGCCTATTGAATCTTCCTTAACTATTTATTCATAAAAATCCCTATTCTTCTCCATTTTTTTCTAAGGAGGATTTCAAATATTCTTTAGCATTATGTTTAACTTTATGGTGTTTGGTTCTATTAAAAGTTGTGAGTACAGGGAATACTGTTAAAATTTTTAATATGTAAAAGTTGATAACAACTCTGCTCATTTTTAGCTATGGTTAATATTTCAGACTCAAATTTCCCTCAGTATTCATTACTTATACAGGGTGGGGCAAAAGTAGGTTTACAGTGTGAGTACATGTTGTGAGTTCATTCTTGTATTATTATTTATTAATGATTGTATTATTTTTCATATGAAACAGCTGTAACCTGCTTTGCCCCACCTGTATAAATGTATACCACCTTTCTCCATTCATGTTAATGCATCTGACTGAAATTCAATATTTGTGAAAATGCATAGGAGGTTTGTGCATGCACATGGGGGAAAAAGTGATATTTTCATATCTCCAAGGAAGCAGCCTTAATTACCATAACTGTAATTGATATTTCAGGTACTGAACAATCAGATGGCATGAAAATGGAATTCTAGCACCTATTCCTATTTCTTCAAGTGTAATAACCACAGTTGACTCCATGTAATCTAATATAGCTTCAGAGTTTCTTTTTACCAGGTTTTCTTATTCTGTAGTTATCAATACTCTCAGCCCATGCTTAAGACATTTCACCAGGTGCCTAACATATAGGAAGTTATTGTCCATGTAATAATATTTTAGTACCTCCCTTGTGTCATATGCTAGGATACATCTAAGAACCAAACACTCAAAAGCTCTGCTCTGATGAAGCTTATATGGTATTCTGATGAAATAGATTGCAAAGAAGTAAACATATAAATAAATAGTTGTGAATAATGATGGGAAGTGGGAAGAAAATAGACAAGGGTAGGAGAATGGAACGGTCAAGGAAGAGATGGTGACATCAGAGCATAGCCAGGCATGAGATGAGAGGGAAGCTGTGTTGGCCTGAAGAAAGGATATTGTAGCCCAAGGGAACAGCTCCAGAAGTGAGCATCACTTTGTGTCTGAGGAACAGCATGAAGGGCCATGGGCTGGAGTGGAAGGACTACAGGGAGAGAGTTGGACATAATTTTAGAGAAATAGGCAAGTCAGTCATTTAGAGCTCATTGGGCCATGACTGGGAGAACCATGGGTATGGTTCCAAGTGAGACAGGAGCCCCTGCAGTGTTTTGAGTGGTCAAGTGAATTGGTCTGGGCTTGTCTGATGTATATGCTCTGTATCCCCATCCCAAAACAGACGCAGATTCCATGGGAGACCGGACTTAGGTCTAAAAAGCTAAATATGTGGCACTTTCTGTTGTGCCTCAGAATTCAGGGGAATGTGGAAGCACAAATTTGGAGGGTAAGAGCAAGTAAGACCTGAACTAAGCTTCATGGAAAGAATAATATTTAGACATGTGGAAATGGAGTTGGCCCAGTGAGAAAGTTAAGCAATTTCTGTTTAGGAACATTATAGCTGACACAGTAGCAGCATTTTAAAATAGAAATAGCCAAAAGGCCAAGCAAACAACCCAATCAAAGAGTGGGAGAGGACCTGAAAATATACCTTGCCCGAGAAGACATATCATTGCCTATATATGAAAAGTTATTCAATTGCACTAGCACATAGGGAAATGCAAATTAAAACTACAATGAGATACCACCTCATACCTGTCAGAGTGGCTATTATCAACAAGATAAGCAATAATGAGTGTAGGAGAGGTTGTGGAAAAGAGGGAACCCTCATTCACTGCTGGTGGGAAGGTAGATGGGTACAACCACTATGGAAAGCAGTCTGGCAATTCCTGAAAAAATTAAGAATAAAGCTCCCATACGATCTAGCAATCCCTCTCCTGGGTATATACCTGAGAAACCCCACAACATGTATTCTCAGTGATATATGTACCCCTATGTTCATTGCAGCATTATTCATGGTGGCCAAGACATGGAAACAACTAACGTGTCCTGCATTAGAGGACTGGATAAAGAAAATGTGGGCAGGAGGCAGGGGCAGGCTATAAGGATCAATGCGGGGGGGCATGTGTAATACTTCCAACAACAAAGATTTAAAATAAAGTAAAAAGAAGATGTGGCACATATACACAATAGAATACTACTCAGCCAGGATGAAATAGCACCATTTGCAACAACATGGATGAACCTTGAGAATATTATGCTAAGTGAAATAAGTCAGTCAGAAAAAGCTAAGAACCAAATGATTTCACTCATAGGTGGGACATAAAACTGAAACTCATGAATACAGTCATGTGGTGGTTGCCAGAGGAAAGGGGTTGGGCAGAGAAAAGAGTCCTAATATATGGTGGTGGAAGAAGATTTGACTTTGGGTGGTGGGCACACGGTGCTATATACAGGAAAAGACCCTCACCTGAAATCTATAGTATCATGTTGATCAATGTCACCCCAATAAAGTTAATAAAAAATAAAATACAATAAAAACCTAAAATAAAATTAAATAGAAATATCAAAAAGCAGTTTTACTAAGCCAAGGAGAAAGATGAAGGCGGCATGTAGAGGTAAAAGTGGTTGAAATATCTGAAAGAATTTTGAGGCAGAAGAATAGAGAATTAATGCTATCCAAAAATTATGTATAGTAACCAGAGATTAATTGTGACAGCAAGAATTTCAAAAAAGAAAGAAAAAAGTAATGTATGTAATTTCAGGAAAACAGCTTAGTTCATCAGAATACAGTCAAATTCCCATATCTAATAAGATTATTACTGCTTATTAGAAAATAATTATTACTGCTTATTATGGGAAACTTCAGTATGTAATGAGGAACAGCAAAGAGGTTCCTTTTATTTATAGTATTGCCCGACAGAAACTTGTTTAACCATTTATATAAAAAATTACCCATCATTATTTATTGAAGGAATTCTTAGCCTTTAATATTAATAATGCTTTCATTATTTAGACATAGTTGTACATATTTATTATATAAGTACAAGGAACTGAAATTAAAAAGATTTAGCAACCCTTGAACTATGGAGCCATATTCCTAGAACTCTGCTAAATCTAAGCTCTGGACAAGCCAAAACACACGAAAAGGGTGAAACAGTGATATACCCAAGTTTCTATGTTCATTGATCTAAATTCTAATCCATGAGCAGTAATCACCAAGATTTGGTAGCAATATTAAATCTGAGAGTAAATCATTTCCATACAGTTAATACTAATGTGCAATAAAATAATTTTGTGAACAGTGTTTATTGTTCATTGATGATCTAACTCTGAGTTAATTATATCTTCCCAGACTTTCTTACTGTTGAGCACTTTTAATGATTTTATGCTTCTAACTAAAGATGAAGATGTTCTTCTTTTGATTAACCTATGTAATTATAGCTGGAAAATATATCAATTTTAGTAATGTTTTTGAAATAGTGATAGTAAGTCTGGCCAACTGCTAAGTTTGTAAAGCTCTGTGGACTCAGTGACTTCTGGTTACAAACAACCACTATTTATAAATTATGATGATGGATTGATTCAAATGTGATTAGAACTCAAAGAGGCTAGGTATATGGATGTTTAATTGACCTATCCAGCTTAGTTTCTTTGGAAATATTATTCTGTAAATTAAAGATTTCTGATCTGTTACATAAAAGAGTAAAACTTGAATTCCAATTGAAATGAAATTTGGATTTGGCTACAGTTTTTCAGATGTATCCAAATATGTGTAATGTATATTGCCTTGGAACTACATTCATTCTTCCATCTTTTTACAAATATTTTTGAAATATTTACTCTATGCCAGGCACTGGATAAACATTGACAGTATAATGATGAACAGCAACAACAGAATGATACTAACCCTCCCCTCAGGGAACGTAGTTTAGTTGTAGAGATGAGTGATTAAATAATGAGTCAAATAAGTTTAAAATTAAAATTGTCGTAAGATTACGGAGTAGAGACACTTGAGGGGGCAGGTGGGAGTGGGCAGAAGGAACAAGGGTCATGGAATCCACATTCCAAGAATTAGTCTAGTGTCTATGTGCTGTGTTCTTCAAAAAAATAATTCTTATGCCTTTTTTGTTTTGTTTTTTTGGCCAAGGTTGATGAGCTGTAACTGTGACACATTTTAGGGAATTTGAATCAAGCTTCAGAGATTTATTGTATTTCCTTAGGCTTTGGTTTAGGAATCAGCTCTCATAGCCAGGGGACAGCAGAGAAAATCTGCTCAGCTTTCTCAGACGCATATATGCTCTTTATTCC
>NW_005873791.1:0-12706 GCF_000147115.1 Myotis lucifugus | reverse complement strand
TTGAGAATCAGGAAGGAAACATTCAAACACTAGCTGAAATGTAAGCCATTAATTTTGAGTAACCAGGGAAAAGGATTTCTAGATTTTTTTTTTTCAATTTTGCATTATAACAGCAGCTCAACTAATGAATATATAATTTTCTTTCCCTTTTGCTTGTCATGCACTGCCAACATGGACTTCTACAAAGGCTCAGGTTGGTGTTGCAATCCATTTTGATGTTTACTGTTTTCATTTAGTGAAAAGAAGCCTTGATGTTTTTCTTCACAAATCAGCTTTTTTTTTCTCTTTATAAATTCTGACCAAAACATTGTTCATACATGGGAGAGAAAAAAATAGTCACAGAGGAGAGTCAGTTTCTTGTATGTTGCTATTGAATTAATTCCTTTACATCAGCAAAATGACTATTTCAGAAACCCAGAAAAATGATTTATATCTTCTTCAATTTGCCATGGCTGGCTTATTTCATGATATGGAAACAACAACAATATTCTAAGGTTTCAGAATATACCAGGCTCTGAAAATGTTTTTGATACTAAATCTGCTCTCTATGTTCAGCGTGTACTAGATGGCATTGTGCATGACTCTGTAGCTCCGAACTTAGTATTGAAAAGCCCATACACAGCTTCCTATTCACATTCTAAAATCACCAAATTCTTATCAAATACCATTCAGAATATTAATAGTTCTCTCAATCTTTCTCTCCTTATTTCTAAAGGTATTAATCTTTTTATAAGATTGCATCGATGTCTCATATAAATCTCATTTCTTTAGCTTTATAGTTTTAATAAAGTCACATGCTACTTCTGAGCAGCCCAATTTTTGTTTGAAATGCTGTTGGTCATATAATGAATGAAAACATAAGTAATGTTTCCGGATGCTTCCTGAGTAGTAGACAAGAATGGTGTGCATGATGCCTTAGGGGACAGAAGCTAAGCACAGCTAATGTGAGTTTGTCAGTCACAAGAATATACAGGCTTTTTCATGTGCAAGTTTTTATAAGAGCTAACAGGGAGGAATAAAACATAGGTTGTTTAGGTCCCATGCATTAGGGAGGGTATAAAACTTGCAACTCCAGACATTCCCAGCCTTCTGTTGATGGGGGTTAGGTAACAGACTTTAAAATTTGAAGAATCTTATGGTGTCATACCTTCCGTGTGTCTAAGCTTCATCTAAATACTCAAGTTGGCTTTTTATGGTCATGAGATATAAAATCATGACATGATCTTCTTAGAGTTATCTTTCATTTCATGTTCTGAGCATATATAAATAGCTTATATAGAGGACCAATTTGCTAAAATTGAATGTTCATTCCATTCTCATATTTAACTTTTAAGAATGTTATAACAATTTTTCAAGATGATATCTTAGAATCCTATAGAAAAACAATTCTCTGAGTAAGAGTAATGACTTTTTGCTAGAAGTGTATATACCACACCACACGCAAACAGGTGGGTTGTTCTAGCTTTTAACCCAAAAAGTCAATTTCTTATTTTAGGTTGAAGATGATGGGCATTTTTCTCCTAGTTCATGACATACTTCTTTCTGATGAATCAATCTTTTATTTTATTTCTTAGCATATTTTATTTTTATTTAACTTTACACTACAGAAAATCCCATTTAAGATTTTCCTCCACAATTCGGTCATACAATATAAAAACTAAAAAATTAAAAGTTTAATATAGGTTATGATGTCATATATAAAATGGCCTGTGAAACACGGAGAAAGGTTAAGCAAATACTAGTATAAATTGGCAGGCAATAAGATTTCTCTTACAACTTCTCCTAGTAGCATAGTAGTAGTAATAAACAATACATACCTGAATGAGCATGGATGTGACTCAATAAAACTTGATTTAAAACAATAGGAAATCAGTCAAAATAGTAGAGAAAGGACATCCCAAAGTCCTGTCCAGCATAAAAGCAATAAGATCATTGGCAAAAATAGTCCAAGTCAGTTTCTCAGAACTCTGTAAATTAATCAGAGCCTGCAGCAGTCTGGGGAGCATGTTCTCAGGAAAAGTGGCTGAATCTTAGAACAGAAAGTTTAATTGCATTTATCTTATTCCCATGTCACCAATTCCAGCACCACAATAGCCTTGAAAGATGCTGCCCAAAATTACGATAAAAAATAATTAGGTTGGCAACCATTAGAGAGGGTGGAACAGGGTTGGAACTTCTTCAAAATCTTATTTTTGAAGAATTTTCATTATTTGACTATCTGGTGGCCCCCTAGAAGACCCCACTCATAATGCCATCTGTGTTTGACCAGACTTAGAATTGGCCCAGTAAGAACAGCTCTTCCTTTGGGGACAAAAAACATATAGAGCCCCTCATCAAAGACTAGAAGACTCATCAGTCCCATGCATTAAAGGGAATCTTGGTCAGATTATTGAAGACATCATGGGACAAGACAAATAACACAGACTTCACAGAATTAGTTCAAAAAGTCACTAAATAAAGCAGCAAAAAACAACAACAAAAAACTAGCAATGACAACAAACACTAAAAGAATACAAGAAGCTGGTCTCCAGAATTGCCATATTATATTATTTTAAACCTCCATTTTTTAACAAATCAATCATAAGACATGCAAAACAACAACAACAACAAAATCTGGTTCATACAGATGAAGCAGTCAATAGAAACTTTTTGAGGAAGCTGAGATGCTACACTTACTAGGCAAAGGTTTTTGAATCGGCTATTTTTAAAAATGTTTAAAGGACTAAAGGGAAATATAAGAATGATGTTAAAAAAAATAGATAATATTATATAATGTAGAAATTATAATGAAGAACCAAATAGGTATCCTAGAGTTAAAAAACATGAAAACTGAAATAAAAATTTTACTAGAGGTACTAATCAATTGATGTTTGTAGCAAACTAATTAATAATACTAATAAGTGATAATAATAATAATAATAACAGCGCCAGCTGGTTTGGCTCAGTTAGAGTGTCAGCCCACAGACAGAAGGGTCCTGGGTTCAATTCTGGTCAAGGGCACATACCTTGATTACAGGCTGGATCCCTGGCCCTGGTTGGGGTGCATGCGGCAGGCAACCAATCAATGTGTCTCTCTCACATCCAAGTTTCTCTCTGCCTTTCCCCCTCCTTTCCACTCTCTCTAAAAATCAATAGGAAGGATGAGGATAAATAAATAAATACATAAATAAATCAGTGAACTGGAAAATGTACCAAATCAGGTTATCTAATATGAGAAACAGAAAGATAAAAGAATGAAAAGAATGAAGAAAAATAGAGCCTCAAACCTCTGGGACACTATAAAGCATACAAACATGTGCATAATGGAAGTCCCAGAAAAAAAGAGAATATGAAAAGAGGCAGAAATAATTTTGAAGAAATAAAGGCTAAAATTTCCTAAATTTGGTAAAAAAAAAAATAATAGTAATCTACACATTCAAGAGCTCAACAAATCTTATATAATAAAAAGCCTAATATTCTAAGTGTCTGGTCATCTGGTTGTCCGTTCAACCAATCAAAGTGTAATATGCTAATGATATGCTAAGGCCGCTCAACCACTCACTATGACATGCACTGACCACCGGTGGGGTCCCTTGGCCTGGCCTGCACCCTCTCACAATCTAGGACCCCTCAGGGGATGTCAGAGAGCCAATTTTGGCCTGATCCCACAGGCCAGGCTAAGGGACCCCACTGGTGCATGAATTTGTGCACCGGGCCTCTAGTTCTATATATGATATAAAGCTCAAAAAATACCATATAGGATAAACACAAAAAGATCTACAATTAGACACGCTATAATAAAAACTCAAAAAGAGAATCTTGCAAACAGCAAAAGAGAGTGATTTACAATTGACAAGTGATCATCAACATCAGGATTAACAGCTGAGTAGTCATCAGTAGGCAGTGATGAGACATATTCAAAACTGTTGACAAAGAGGATTCAACCAAGAATACTATATCCAGAGAGAAACACTCTTCAAAACTTAAGATTATTTTTGTGTACAGTGAAAGAAGGTGGTCTAGTTTTATTTTTTTGTATATATCTGTCCAATTTTCCCAACACCATTTGCTGAATAGACTATCTTTAGCCCATTGTATGTTTTTTCCTCATTTTCCAAATACTAATTGACTATAAAGGTCCCGTGTGGCTCACAGCTGGGTTTGCATCGCGGCTAGCTTGTGCCGCAACTCTGCATTCACCAGCAGAACTCTGGGAATGTACTATGTCCATGGCGGGCCCGGACTTTTTGTGACCACTCTCCCTACACCCTCACCTACACCCTGGGACCTCACTGGCCATGGGAGATGGGCCACTCCAGACACTAACCCCCACCCCAGCAGCCACTGGCACCAAGTGCCCTTAGTGCTGCCACTCTCCCCTGGCAGCCAGGCACCCTGGTGCCCGCCCCCCTCCAGCCCCCAAGGATGGGGAGGTGGTGTGGCAGGAGCTCCTGTCCCCCACATTCCACACACCTCCCCCTGTACATAGCATCCCCTCCCCTTCTAGCCTGCAGGGGCCTGTAAGGCATCACTCCCAGCCCCTTGCCCTCCAGGGCACCCTCCGCAGGGGGTCTGGTGGGGACACTCCAAGTGGGGCGGTTCCCCTCACATGCATCCCACCCCCATGAGCCAGTTCAGCCCTGTTGAGGGCTGAGTGGGGGCACCCCCTTTTTTTTAACAGCACATGATCACTTATTTACTTTTGATACAAATGTACATGATACATATCTTGACAGTCAGTCCACCCACCCACCATACAGGTAGAGCCCCAGCCCTGGGGCAGAGGCAGGACGGGAGAGGAGCTGGTGGGGGAGAGGAGCTGGTGGGTGCGGCCATCTGCCTCTCCAGCCTCCCAGGCTGCAGCCCAGGTCCAGGTGCCCAGACACCGCAGACACAGGTGCTAGCCTCTCAGAGGTTATAGGGAGGGGCCTCTTGGCTGAGTCAGGGACCCTGGGGAGCCAGCCCCAGGCTCAGGCACTCAGTTCTCTGCCCCAGCCAGCACACTCCCCCTACACAGGGAAAGGGAGGGCAGATGGAGGGGAGTGGTTTTCATTTAAGTTTATAGAGAAAGGGGTACGAGTGGTGGGAGTGATGAGGGGAGGCAGTGGGCAGGACCCCAGTTGGTTACTCTGGCAGTCCCTGGCCCCAGGGTGGTAAGAGGGGCTGACCCCCGACACTAGTCCTGCTGCTCTGGTCCCCTCACCCTCACAAAACTCCACATGGACCAGGCCTCTGGAACGGCACTGCCGCCCCATACACTCACACGCAGGGACACTTAGTTACCACGACGTTAAAATTAAGGGGTGGAAAGAGAAAAGAAGAAAAAGATTTCCAGTGTTTGCTGCTGGGGACCCCAGGACACAGGTGGGGCCGTTTGGCATTGAAGGAGAGCAGCATGGGGGCTGGTGGCTACAGGATGGGGACATCCACAGATTATGTACAAAGGTGCAGGTTCATTTATGGGCTCTCTATTCTGTTCCATTGATCTATATGTCTGCTTTTATGTCAATACCATGCTATTTTGATTACTGTGGCCTTGTAGTATAGTTTGATTTTAGGTAGTGTTATTCCTCTAACATTGTTCCTCTTTCTCAAGATTGCTGTGGCTATTTGGGATCTTTTGTAGTTTCCTATAAATTTTTGAAATATTTATTCTAGTTCTGTGAAATACACCATTGGTATCTTTGTTGAATCTATAGATTGCTTTGGGTAGTATTGATATTTTAGTGATGTTAATTCTTCCTACCCAGAAACATGGTATATGCTTCCACTTACTTGTATCTTCTTTAATTTCTTTCTTCAGTGTCTTATACTTTTCTAAGTACAGATCTTTTACACCATTGCTTGAATTTATTCTTTGGTATTTAAATTTTTGAAGCAATTGTGAATGGATTCTTTACTTAGTTTCCATTTCTAATAGTTCATTATCTATATACTAGAGGCCTGGTGCACAAAAATTGTGCATGGGTAGGGTCCCTAGGCCTGCCCAGAGATCAGGGCCGGTGGGGCCTTCCTTCCAGCTGCTGATTGGGGCCTCCCTTCCCTGGCTGCCAGCTGCTGGCCAGGGTCTTCCTTCATTCTGCACCGCCCCCTGGTGATCAGCGCACATCATAGTGAGTGATAGAACTCTCAGTCTCCCAGTCGAACTAATGTGGGGACATTTTGCATAGTAGCCTGTTATATATATACTAGTAGCCAGTAGCTCTCTGCGGGGCCTGGCTGCTCTGCGCCCACTGCCCAGAGGCTCTCTGTGGCCCAGATACCCATCTGTGCCCGGCCTGGCCAGAGGCCCATCTGCGGCCGGGTGCAGAACGCTTGCCTCGTTGCCACGGTGATGAAGCAAATATTCCGCCAGGCCTCTCACGCTGCCTGCTCTCAGCAGCTGCCCCCACCCCTGGGAATGGGGGACTCAGGCGGGGCTGAGAGGACTGGGCACCACCATCTTGTGACTATGGGCACCGCCATCTTTTGTGACGGAGTGATGGTTAATTTGCATATTACCCTTTTATTAGATAGGAAGTGTCGGATCATCCAGTCAGTCACTATGATACGCACTGACCACCGGAAGGCAGATGCTCAACACAGGTGCTACCAAGCTGCAGTGACTTGGCAGCAGTGGTTTTCGGGTGACGCACCCCAAAACCAGAGAGGAAGAAGCCTGATTCTTCGCGAGACTGCACGATTCCACCTTCAGCCATGGGTTATGTTGTTGCTGGGTCACTGTCGGCCCCGAATTTGGTTTACTGCACACTTGCATTTGTGTTCCACACCCTGTACCACAGCAACTTTGCAGAGTGCCCTCTCGCACTCTGGAACCCCTCTGAGGATATGGGAGAGCAGATTCTAACCTAATCCCTATAGGCCAGGCCAAGGGAGCCCCCTGCTGGAGGGACCCCGCTCACTCCGCAGATGCCAGGGAGGGACCGCGGGAGGTTGGCTCCAGGGCATGTCCGGCCCATTCTCCTAGTCCCACCCCACTGGCCACCTTTTAATTAATTTCCTTTCAATGTGCACGAATCCATGCACCCAGTCACTAGTTGGTGTATAAAATTATAACTGATTTCTGGATATTCATTGTGTTGAGGTGTTTTCCTTCTATTCCAAGTTTGCTGAGAGTTTTTATTATAAGTGGGTTCTGGCTTTTATCAAATGCCTTTTCTACATCTATTGATATGGTCATGTGGTTTTTATTCTTCATTTTGTTTATGTGGTGTATCACATTTATTGATTTGTGGATATTGTACCAAGAATAAACTCAAAATGGATTAAAGACTTAAATGTTAGACTCAAAACCATAAAAATCTTAGAAGAAAACATAGGCAGTAAAATCTTAGACAGTTCCTGTAGCAATATTTTTTCTGATACATCACCTCGGGCAAGGGAAACAAAAGGAAAAAAATAAGTCAAACTTAAAAGTTTTTGCACAGAAAAGGATATCATCAACAAAATGTAAAAAGAACCCACTTGCCGAAACCGGTTTGGCTCAGTGGATAGAGTGTCGGCCTGCGGACTGAAAGGTCCCGGGTTCGATTCCGGTCAAGGGCATGTACTTGGGTTGCGGTCACATCCCCAGTGGGAGATGTGCAGGAGGCAGCTGATCGATGTTTCTCTCTCATCGATGTTTCTAACTCTCTATCTCTCCCCCTTCCTCTCTGTTAAAAATCAATAAAATATATTTTAAAAAAAAGAAAAAAAAAGAACCCACTGAATGGGAGAACATGTTCTCCAATGATACATTGGATACGGGATTAATATCCAAAATTTATGAAGAACTTATAAAACTCAACACCAAGAAATAAATAGTCCAGTTAAAAACTGGGCAAGGGGTCTAAATAGACACTTCTACTAAGAAGACATACATACGGATGACCAATAGACTTATAAAAAGGTGCTCAACATCACTAAGCAGCAGAGAAATGCAAATTAAAACCACAATGAGATATCACCTCACATCTGTCACAATGGCTATCATCAATAAATCAACAAACAACAAGTGTTGGAGAGGATGTGGAGAAAAGAGAACCCTAGTGCACTATCGGAGGGAATGCAGACTGGTGCAGCAACTGTGGAAAGCAGTATGGAGTTACATAAAAAAGTTAAAAATGGGATTTCCTTGTGACCTAACTATTTTACTTCTGGGAATATATTAGACGAAACCCAAAACACTTATTCAAAAGAAAGAATATATGCACCCCTGTGTTCATTGTAGCACTATTTAAAATAGCCAAGTATTGGAAGCAGTTCATGTGTCCATTAGAAGATGAGTGGATAAAAAAGCGTGGTACATTTACACCATGGCTGTAAAAAAAAAAGAAGGAATTAAAAAAAGAAGAAGGAATTTTTATCCTTTGCGTTACCATGGTTGGACTTAGAGAACATCATCCTAAGTAAAATAAGTCAGTTAGAGAAAGACAAGCACCATATGATTCCACTCAAATGTGGAATCTAATGAACAAAATAAACAAACAAAATAGAAACAGACACATAGAGAAAAGACTGACAGCTGTTAGAGAGGAGGGGATTGGATGATGGGGGAAGGGACTAAGCAAAGGGAAAAATAAAGACTCATGCGCACAGATAACAGTAGGGTGATTAGCAGAGGGTAGAAGTGGCAGGGAAGGTAGAAGAAAAAGGGGATAAATGGTGATGGAAGGAGACTTGACTAGGGGCAGTAAACACACAATACAATATACAGATGATATATTGTAGAAGTGTATACCTGAAATCTGTATAATTTTATTAACCATTGTCAGCCCAATAAATTCAATTATTTTTTAAATTAAAAAGAAATTAAGAAACTCCAAAATAAGTGAAAACTGAACGAATTCATTGGTAGTCCTACACAGAATACTGAAGGGAGCATTTCCACACAGAAATGAAGGAGCACCTGACAGTAATTCAAATACAAGGAAGAAATAAAGAGTACCAGTAAAGCTAAAGGTAACTACATAAGTACAAGACACTCCACCCAAGAACAGCAGGACATACATTCTTCTCATTTTCATATGGAACATTTTCCATGATAGACCATATATTAGGACATATAATAATATCAATATGTACATCTATACAGAAACTTATACATAGATGTTCATAGCAGCATTAGTCATAAGAGCCAACAGATGGAAACAACCCAAATACCCATCAACTTGAAGAATGGGTTAACATATATGTTATCAAACAACTGCATGTTACTCAACTACAAATAATAATGAAGTACTCATGCTATAGTATGAATGAGCTTTGAAAATATTATGCTAAGTAAAAGTAACCAGATACAAAGGCCATGTATGGTACGATTCAGTTAACATATTCAGTCTCTAGAAAAGGCAAATTCATAGAGGAAGAGTGGAGATTGGTGGTTGGTGTCCAGGGACCAGGGGAAGGAGAGTGTGGGTAGTGATTTTGGGAGGAGGGGTGATGAAAAAACTATGAATTAGAAATAGCGGTGATGGTTGCACAACATTAGCAAATATATTAAAAACCTCTGAACTCTACACATTCAAGAATGAACTTAATGATATGTCAATTATATCCCCTTTTTAAAGAAGAAAAACAGAAATAGGCAGCAGGCTAAATTTAATCCATGGGCCATAGTTTGCCAACATCTACTTGAGAAGAAAGGATTCATGGCATCTTTCTTTATCTAGCATCTAAGGAGAGGAAGAGTCTTACATAACAGAGTGTAGTACATGTCTGATAAATTATCGTATGAGTAAATGAGTAAGTACAAGAGGTATAGCTGCACCTGTTCAGAGCTGCAACTGTAAAAAGAACTATAACTTGGTATCCGATTACACTTATCTTTAGTGAAAAATAATGTTTATGATATTCATTTTCTGTCTCTTCCCACCAATATCTTATACTCCACCTTGCATGTAGTAAATGATCCATAAATTAATAATGGTTTTTAATTAAGTCTTTCAGCGTAGAGCACTTTATATGTCTCAGCTATAAAATTAGAGATTTTTCTTTTTAGGAGGAATAATTTCATGCTCAAGGGAAATGTCAAAAATTGATGGGACTATGAAATCTGTAAATACTCCTTTGCATCCTTATCTGAAATAATACTGCTGTTTTTGGAGTGACTCCGGCTGCTCTGCTGGCTTAGCTGGCCCTGGTTGAGTATCTGCTTTTCTCAGCAATGTATTAGGTGCTGTGAATGGTAAAAATCAAGGCATTTGTCTCTCTCTTTCAATGTTACCTCTCCCATGTTTGGGTGCAATGTTGGCAAGTATTCAAAGTTTATTAGGTTCATTTACATGGGAGTGCAAGTATAATTTTGATGAAAATGATGCAGTTGAAATACCTGATCATATATAATTTACTTCCAGCTCCAAAACTTCTTCAACTCCATGCCTCAATGCTAATCTTACTCAAAACCAATATTATTTATTATAGCGAACTCTTTCAAAGTGTCTAAAGCTCATGTACCATGCTGCTCTTCCTTTAAAAATAAGTTTTAATGTCAGGTTATAAAGAGAAAAGCTAGACCCCAAAAGTCCCTTAAGTGAGCTGCCAGGAAATTAATGGCGGAACCTGAAGCAAAACCCCATTCTCACAGCTTCCTTCATACTTCTCTGCACACTAGACCACAGATCATCTTTCACACAGTATAAAGGATCCCTTCTCCCGTCACTGAACTGCAGCCACCCCCACAGAGGACCACATTATCAATTTAATGGATCCGACCAAGGAATCCAATAACGGAGGCGGGAATCCAATGCAAGTGGATTACTTGATGGTGCCCATTTCCTAAATTGCTCTACAGACGCCATTTCATCAATCCAAAGCAGTGTTGATTCCTGTTAAGTAGGATTTTTTTTTTGATGAAACAATTTTTTTTTTAAATTTAAGTTCTTACCCTAGCCCTGTGGTCGGCAAACTGCGGCTCACGAGCCACATGTGGCTCTTTGGCCCCTTGAGTGTGGCTCTTCCTAAGCCTTAGGAGTATCCTAATTAAGTTAATAACAATGTACCTACCTATATAGTTTAAGTTTTAAAAATTTGGCTCTCAAAAGAAATTTCAATCGTTGTACTGTTGATATTTGGCTCTGTTGACTAATGAGTTTGCCGACCACTGCTAGCCGGTTTGGCTCGATGGATAGAGTGTTGGCCTGCAGACTGAAGGGTCCCAGGTTCGATTCTGGTCAAGGGCACATGCCCAGGTTGCGGGCTCGATCCCCAGTGGGGGGTGTGCAGGAGGCAGCCAATCAGTGACTCTCTCTCATCATTGATGTTTGTAACTCTCCCTCTTCCTTCCTCTCTAAAATCAATGAAAATATATTTTAAAAAATAAATAAATAAAATAAAATTTAAGTTCAATATTGTTGAATGTATTACATAAGTCTCCTTCCCCCTCCCCCATTGACCTCTCCTCAGCTACACCCAACCCCCAGCACATGCCCTCACTCACCCGCCACCTCCCATCTGTGTCCATTGGTTATGCTCATATCCATGCATACAAGTCCTTCAGTTGATAAGGAGGAATATTTTAACAGACCCCCAACCCCCACCAAGTGAGGTCTAAGCTCAAATCTAGAACCATAAGCCCTATGCTTCCTAGAGTTCAGTTAAGTTCAACATTTATTTATTATGAGCCTGCCATGTGGTCCAGTGCATATCAGATGCTATTTGCAACATAGAGATGTGCAACTCAAGAGATATAGTCCCCGCCTTCTGAGAGATTCAGTTGTCACTGTGAGCCTGGCTCCTTCATGCCAGCAGACTCTACCTTCACTTAGGCATGGTGAGTGCTGACCACGTTGAATATTACCTGCCTTCAAGGGAAGAAAAACTCAATCCTTTTAGAAGCTTGTATTTTCTTAAGTAAGTCATGGCATCCATAATTATGATGTGGATATGGGGTACTACTGCCATTATATTTAGAAAAATCATAACTGAATTCAGAAATGAGAGAACTTTGAACTTACATATGTCTAAGAAATATCAGAAAGACTCTGTGAATTCATCTGGATATCCACTTTCAAATATTGGGACCAGAGCATAATTATAAACAATTGCATTTTGAATTATTGATGCATGATACTAAAATCCTTGTAAAAATAATTACAAAGAGGGCAAAACTTTTAACTTCTGGTGACACCAGCATTATGGTTTGGTTTAGGTATGCTTTGCAGGAAGCATGCACAGAAAGTATTTCTGCAGTTGTTCATTCATTATTTATGCCCATATACATGTATTGAGCACAGCAGATAAACCAGGGACACAGAGCATAAAGTTTTGTTGTTGTTGTTTTGTGTGTGTGTGTTTTGGCAGAAGGAAAGGCTGTTTGCAGAAAATATGATTTCTGGAATTCTTAGTCCTCAGTAAATATCTGAGAAGGGCTGTCGGTTGTATGTGCACACTTGTAGTTATATTTTAACTTTTTATTGAGGCCAAGTTTGTAGAAATGTTCCAACTTTGTGTAAATGGGTTTATTGAACATTCTGCCTTCATTGTCAGGTTTTTCAAATAACCCATGTTGTGAGTACCCATGAATATTTTCATTATTTATGTTGTATTTAGTAATATTTGTTTCCTAAAATGGAGGCTAGATACAAGTCTGCCTTAAACTATCATTTTCCTTCTGTAATCTTCTTCTGCTTTTATTTTGTAAAGAGCCAAAAAGGCCATATCAGTCCTTGTCTCTTCTTCACTGCCTGCCTCAGCGGAAGAATGTTTCCAACACGATACTCTGTATTCCATAAAGCAACAGCTTTCAATT
>NW_005873790.1:0-20049 GCF_000147115.1 Myotis lucifugus | reverse complement strand
AGCCACATGCGGGTCTTTGGCCCCTTGAGTGTGGCTCTTCCTAAGCCTTAGGAGTACCCTAATTAAGTTAATAACAATGTACCTACCTATATAGTTTAAGTTTAAAAATTTGGCTCTCAAAAGAAATTTCAATCGTTGTACTGTTGATATTTGGCTCTGTTGACTAATGAGTTTGCCGACCACTGGTAGACCATAAACAGAATGAGAATAGGAATAAGCCTGCATATTTCACCAAAGTATTCAAATTCCTCAAAAATATTCACCACATATACTCTCAATAAGTATTTATTAAATGAATGAATGAATGAATGAATGGAAAGCTTCTTGTGTCATTTTCAATTCTACACAATATCTCTGCTTTTCTAAGAGAACCCTGAAAATATAAAAATCTTCTATTTTTCCATATTTTGGAAAACCAATACTATTAAAGTATTGTACATGAAATAATTGATGAATGTATTCATAAGATTTTGATTCTTTTTAAAAATATATCTTTATTGATGTCAGAGAGGAAGAGAGAGAGATAAAAAACATCAATGAGGAGAGAGGATCATCGATTGGCTACCTCCTGCACACCCCCCACTAGGGACCGAGCTCACAACCCAGGCATATGCCCTAACCTGGAATCGAACCATGACCTTCTGGTTCATAGGTCAACACTCAACCATTGAGGCTTGCAGGCCAGGCAAGACTTTGATTCTTGGGTCACAAAATGTACAAACAAAGTAACAGGTTAGTGATCTGAAAAGCAGACTATAGTCGAACAGTCTGTGTTGGTTATGAGAGGTAGAAGGAAAACGTATTAACATCACAGTTGTAAATTGTTGAGATGAAGTTCTTTGTTCAAATATTGTTTACTTTTGAAAAAAATTAAATCTCTTAAAGTCATTTGTGCTTTCGGGGGCGGGGGGGGGGGGGAATAGATTTGTAATTTTGTAAAATCAAAGTGGGTTCAAACTGGATTTAAAAACTGCATCAACACTTACATGTTGCCAGAATCTGGGATATTCTTATTCCTTATATCTCCATGGATACTATAAAGGGACACTTGAAAACTTGAATGACTATAGGTGTGTTAACTTAATATGCATTTCACTTATTAAATATATTTTGGAGTTTAGGATGTCTTCATTTAGAAAACTACTTTAATGGTAATTATTTAGTGAAATGTTTAGTTTCTACTTTAGAAAAAAAAGGATCTTTAAACATCTTATAATGTATCTGTTGATTTCTTAGGAAAATGCCCTTTAGCATATATTTTGAATAAATTCTCAGAATAATAGGTATCTAAAAATTGTTTTAACAATTCTAAGGAATTGTGATTACATATTGTACAGTCAGAGAATGTACAGCATTTTAAAAAGTTACCAAATAAAATAAAAAGCTACAGGAAAATTCCAAGATAAGTATCAACAGCAGGCACCAATTTTTAGAAGAGTTGTTTTTTTCTGAACTTCTCAAAGAGACCCCTTTTCCAGTCACACTGCTTCTATCTTTGTATATCTGTAGTTTATTCTTAATAAAGCAATAAGAATTATTTTCCTAATTCCTTCATACATTTATATTCAAAAATACTGTTTTCTTTTTTAACTTAATTTTTATTGTTTACACTACTACGAATGTCCCTATCCCCCCCTTTGCCCACTTCCACCCAGCCCTTGCCCCCCTTCCCTCTGGCCAACACCACATTGTCATCAGTGCTTCCTTTCATTTCACATGCCTGATAACATTCATTCATTCATGTTTATGGTTTCTTGCTCCACTGCACAAGAAACTGTGAAAGGAAATGGTGAATGTTTTGGATTTTTAGTAACTTGTACACAGAATGACCCAAGACGTATTTGTTGAATAAGTGAAGATGTTTTCATTTTTAATTTAGGATTATCATATGCCTTTTTGTAACCTCTTTATGCCTACAATAACTATTAAGTATTTTCATGTACAGTTTTATGTTTTATTCTTTTTAATAACTTTTAAACTATAATAGGTATTAAATTATCAAAAACCTTAAATTCTACTTTTAAGAATTCTGTATTTTTAAATAGAGAAGACATTTATTTTACAATTTAACTTATCATCCAACATGAAATTTATGAACAGTTCAGGAGATAGTTCTTTAAAATTAAGATACATAAAGTTTTCTCATGTATACATTTATACTTAAATTCTAACACTTTTTGTTTTCCCTTTCTTTTTTTATTTTGAGGAAAATATAGATGTTTCTGCAAATAGTATAAGACATAGATGCATTTTTAAAAGACACTATTATAATAAGAAATTATTTAATATTCCTTTTTCATTTGGGTCTTCTTATTTAATTAAAATATAAAACTATTTTCAGAATTTTAAATATGCTTTTCCCTGCAATAGCGGACAACTTGGTGAACTCCAATTTACTATGAGATCAAAGTAAAACAATGCTATCCTTTAAAATCAGGAGAAAACAGATGCCGCCTAATATCTTTGGGTAGAATTGACAAGTGTTGTATATAATCAATTTTGCTTCGTTTCCCATGAAGGCTTACAGCACCTAGGGCAGTATTTCTCAGACTTCTTTTTGTTGCAAATGAAATAGACCTAAATTCAGTTCACTGAGGCAAGGAAAGGAATTCAGCTCTTAGAACAATTGAAACATGAAACAACAACAAAAAGGAAGATATGAAAACAATAAGAAATATCTCTCTCTTTCTCTCTCACATTTCTTTTTCCTTTCTACCTACTGATTTTTTTCTTTCAGAATCACTATTATCCAACACAATGGGAACTGTAGACATAGGCAGCTCAATGCTCGCCATCAGTAAGTCAAGGGTTTTCCACGTCCAGTTCCACCTTGAAACGATTAATAGATAGTGCCTGTAAAAGACCAATCCAACAATTTTGCTTTAAAGTGGATTGTGGCTAATGTAGTTCCCCAATGGGTCTATTGTATACTTTGGCCATAAGTCTGATTAAAAAACAACAACACCCTTTATTTATTTAATAAATTAAAGTACAGCAAGTAACCAACTTTGTCAATAAATATAACCTATGTGTGAATATTTAGTAGGCATTAAACATATGCTGATTGAAATTGTACTCCTGAAACCTATACAATATTATTAACCGATGTTACTCCATTTACTTCAATAAGTATATTTTCTGAAAGATTTTTAAAACACTTTAAAGTAAAAACTGATAATAAAAATGAATTATAGGAATTTATATAAGATACATAATTCTTCTACTTTTTCTTCACTCGGTTTACTTTTACCAATGCCCTACTGGGTGCCAGGGCCCAGCGATGTACTGAACGTGATGTGTGAATGTGCAGCATATACAATGCAAGTGAAAATGTTTCCTGCTCTGACCTTCAAAAAATAGCAGTCGCTTGAAGAAGACAGAAATAAAAATAAGTAATTTCAAAATTATGGCGAGTCCAAAAGTAGAAAAAAAAATTCAAAGTGCTATCAGGACAAAGCAAGCAACAGCCCGAAGAAATCTTGGAGAAATATAAACTAAAGGTAACATTTACCCTGAGTAGGTATGGAAGGTATTCACTACTCAGATACCTTTAATTTGAAAGGCATGGAAATAATAGTTGGTAATGAAAATACCAAAAGACGGTAAATAAAAGATTCAAAGATTTGATGATATTTTAATACCTGGTTTTAAAATATTGTGAATATTTGAAAACCAAAATAAATAATTTAAGTGCTTTTTTTTCTTTTCTTTTCCAGACTTCTTACTTTGAAGCCATTTAAACCAAAGGATAAAATAGGGAATAAAAATGGTTGCACAATGGTCACATGCTTATTTTAGGATAGTTTGTAAATAATTATTCAGTTGCACACATATGTGAGAATAATATTTTTAATATTGGCAAATTCTCCTTCCTTCTTTACAATTTTATTGCTAACAATTCACCAAAGTTTTTATCAATGAAAAAATTATTTTAGACTTATCCTCATGAGTTAAAGATTTTTTTTTCAGTAGAAACAATTAGGATTTGCTTCTACAGATTACATTGAGTCTGGCAGTAAAGCCATTGCTAACGGCTGCACTCACTTCAGTGAATTACTTTTTAATTACCAACAATTCTCCTCATTTGGCTTGGGTGACCAGACAAGCATCCGGGAATTAAAATACAAAAAAAATGGCCTCTCCAATATAAAATATTCTCTGAGCTGTACAAATCCATTTTTGTTGTTGTTATTTTTAATTGAAATAGTCAATGCCATCTTTTTTCTTTCAACACTACAAGATAAATTTAGACAGGGGTCCATTGCAAAACTCACTGCAACAAAATCTAAACAAATAAGATCCAAGCCCAGAAATTAAGTTAGCAGGGCTCAGCTCTCTCCTCCGTGGGATTTTTAAACTGCAATCGGCACTACCTATTATAGATAAGAGTAAGTCTGCTTCTGAGTTAGTTCTGTCATGGAGGACTGGCTTATCGTTCAGGGCTGTAACATTTCGACTGCCTGCTGCTTTTTCCAGGAAGCTGAGAAATAACTCCCCTAAATCATCTCCTAGGCTGGAGCCATCTCTCTTTCGTGCCACCATGCTGGCCAAGCCGCATATGTAAGAGTTCAAAATAGTGTTTTTCCACCTCAGAACTGGGAAATGAGAGCCAGTCCCACAGAGAGCTTTCTACCATCCTCAGATACTGTGTGCATCCAAGAGCCTCCCACTGTCTTTTTTTTGTTGTTAGTTCACAAATCACACTCTGTTATGGGAGCTTTGCGCTTCTCTTCTGCTACAAAAGGAGGGCCATTATGCTCAGTGTCTGTCTGTGCTACTGTCTCCTTCTGTATGTAACTTCAGGTTCTATTTTATAACAACACCTTTCTAAAAGACACCATGCCTTTTTCTTTAATATTTTTTAAATATTACATTTGGTAAAATAGGCACTAATGCGACACGCATTATTTTCTTCAACTTAATAATTAAGAAGGCAAAACACCATTTTAAAATTTCAAAACCAGGTAAAAATATTTATCATTCAATAGTCACTTATTGAATGTTGATCTTTAGCCTTAAACTACACTCAGCACTGTGTGACTCAGTATGGATCCTGCCTTCTATCTAGAGCAATGGTTCTCAACCTTCCTAATGCTGTGACCCTTTAATACAGTTCCTCATGTTGTGGTGACCCCCAACCATAAAATTATTTTCGTTGCTACTTCATAACTGTAATTTTGTTATTGTTATGAATCATAATGTAAATATCTGATATGCAGGATATATTTTCATTGTTACAAATTGAACATAATTAAAGCATAGTGATTAATCACAAAAACAATATGTAATTATAGATGTGTTTTCCGATGGTCTTAGGCGACCCCTGGGAAAGGGTCGTTCGATCCCCAAAGGGGTCGCGACCCACAGGTTGAGAACCGCTGCTCTAGAGGAAAGCAGTAGAAGTCAATGGAAAGATGAAGGGCAATGTCCAGTATAGGGCGTCCTTACCACCCTGTTCTCTCTGTGGACATCTCCCTCCCCCACAGACACCTCTCTCCCGGAACTCTTACATTTTTGCTCAAATTTAAGCAGAATGCTCATTGGGCTATTGAAAATTTGTCATCCTGTGAACCCCACTCCACCACTGCTTTCTATATGGTTTTCTTTGTCTCATATCTCCCTTTTCTTCATTTTATCCCTCAGTTTTCTATAAACACTACAGTAATGTATTTTTTAAGAATAGCTGTACTGAAGTTAAATTTCCAAATCTGAAAATACATATATTTTAACCTGCTCTCACTACTTTGTATATGATTCGGTAGGAGAAAGATTTTAAGCTAAAAATCATGTTTCTTCTGATCATTTAAAACCAGTCTCCACCGTCCTCTAGACTTTAGTATTATCAATGAGAAATTTAATATCATTCAGAATCTTGCAACTTTTATCTGTTACCTGTTTTCTCTGTGAAAAACAAATTTAGGCTCTGCATATTTCTATGTGTTCTGGTTTATCAAAATGATTTTTCTAAGTGTAGATTATTTTACTTACCCTCTTGGGCAACTGATGTATCTTCTCATTTAAAGGCTTTTATTCTTTTTAAGATCTTGGAACGTCTTTTGATTATTTTAGGAAAATTTTCCATTTTTTGTTTGCTTGTTTGCACTTTCTAGAAGTTAATTTTTCCCAAGATATTGAACTTCTGTTACAGTCTTTATTAATCTTATATTATTTTTGTTTCATAGTTATTAATCGATATTTTATATCAATATTTTTGTCATTTTGTTCTATATTGAGTTATTTCTTGACATAATGTAGCCATTTCATTGATTTTTCTTTTTTTTTTCTGAAAAGAATAGGATATCTAACAACTTTGTTTTCTTTAACATAATCTCTTCAGAAGCTTCTTCTGCATGTTTAGGAATAGGTGGGAAGGTGAGTCAAAGGTACATAACCTAAAACAAAAATGCTTAATTTTTGAAACAGACACCTTTACTATTTTTTCTTTTTTCATTTTATTAGTGGAACTCTACTCTTGGCAGATCCTATCTTTCTTTCCCTCTTTCTCTTACTCCACTTGGTATGTGAAGAACAGGCTTGAATCACCTCTTAAAGGTTGTATAGAGCAACATGCACACCTTTCAATCTTTTTCTTCCCAAATACAAGGCTCCTTCTCACCGAGGGGTCTTTTTTACATCACTTTCTTATTGGGCTGGATGTTCTTTTATACAGAACTTCTGGTGCCAGTGAGTTTGCGATTATGTTTTTGAAATGTGCATGACATGGTATTTTGTAACCTCTCCCTTACTGGAATTAAACTATTAATCCTGAGCTAATTGCTATTAATTTTTAAATATATATGCTAAAATTGTACTATCAACTCTTACTTTGGGTTATTCTTGCTGTAAAAATATTATAGCATTGGAGGTCTTATGACTTATGTTCTTGATCTAGTTCCAAATATATTATCTGATCTTGAGAACGTCAATATTTTTTTTGAGGCCTTCTGTATTTTTTAAAATATAAAATAAGGTTTCTGGACTGCATATTATTTGAGACACCAGTTTTAGATTCTCTGATTCTGATTCAAAGAAAGCCACTTTATGATATACTAGTATATTCTTTTTGTAGCTACAACTATGAAACTATTAGCACTAGAAAGAAATTTTGAGTGATGTTGGGGGAGTGTCAAAGAGAACCAGAGCCAGACACCAGTTAAGTCAATAAAGAGAGATTTTATTAAGAAACTATTATAATAGAGGAACAGAGAATTTAGTATTTAAATGAGCTCAATTCTGGATATGGCAAGGACAAGTGGGGATTTATAGCCAAGGAGCCAGGTGGGGGAGTCAGGAAATAGAAATTTAGTAAGAGGTAAAACATCAGGAGAGTTATTGCTAAACAGACTTAGCAGCATTCTTCCTGAAGGCAGCCAATGTGATCAGATCAGGGTGGGGTAAGAAAAATATAATCAGATCAGGGGGTATTCAGATTAAAAGGGTGGGGAATTCTCCTTAAAATGATTTAGCAGGATTCCTGATACAACCAGACTAGGAAGATTTGAGGACAAGGCCCAGGGATAGGTATAGTCAAAAAGAGGGCTCAGAGGAGACTGTCTGAAGTTTGGTCAAGGAATCTTTGTCAGGTGCTAACAGCATCTGCTAGTTCTGTGCCTTCAAGAGAATGTAACAGTCTTGGTAACAAATTATATTAGGAACTATATAAAAGTATGGAGCAATGCAATGTTTTTCATGCTTACTGAACATCAGAAACAGCAGAGAAATTTATCTAACACCAGTGCCCATGCCCTAACACAATGTCTAGCAATATTTCTTGTTGTGACTTGTACACTGGCATTTTTTTAAATAAAGCCCCCTTTGAGGTACTAGTGTATGTTTAGGATTGACAACTATTAGTGCAAATTATTATCATTTTGTTTGCTTTAAATGACTTTGCCCCTTACTTGAATTGTAACATACATTTTTGGTTATAGAACATTAAAAGAAACAGAAAAAAATAATAAATGATGTAATTTAAATTATCTTAACTTCATCTTTAATCCCAAAATTATTGCCCTACAAGAATTCTAAGATGAAGAGGGTATTTGAAAGGAAAGAGCATTTCAAAAATTACAACAAAAAGGTACAACCATAAATAAAGAGAAGCCTGATACTTTTGCCAATTCTGCATCCTAAATTGTTTGAAAGGCACATTGTGAGAATTTTAATATTTTTTTTAATTAAGACTATTTTTTTTAATTAAGACTATTTTTTTTAAGAGCAGTTTCAGTTTCACAGCAAAATTGAGAGAAAGGTATGGAAATTTCCCATATTCTCCCTGCCTCCATGCATGCATTGTCTAACCCATTATCAACATCTCCTCAGACTTGTTATAATTGACTAGTGGCCCAGTGCATGAATTTGTGCATATTGAAAGGAAATTAGTTAGAAGAAATATTTTAATATTGCTATTTGCCCTTTCTCTATAATAGAAGTTTATCTAAATTAATGATTGACAATGACAGATCAAAACACATGTGCGTGATTGGCACCAGTGAGAGCTTTATATGTATCGTGCATGCACAAGTCAACTTAGCTTTTTATAGATATAGAATAAACTTGCTTAATTAGACCTGCTTTCTGATTTAGCTAAACTTTTTTCAGTCTAATGAAGTACCCCAACTTCTCTTTCAGGTAATTGTCAGCAACACAGCAGTAAATATCAACATGAAGCAGATTATTATTGTAGATCATGCAGGGAGAACAAAGGGTAAAATATTTAACTGCAGCAGTGTTTGACTATATTCCTGAAGCCATTTTCAAGGTCCACCATTTCTTACTTCTTTTCAGTTGTGTTAAGTTCTAAACTTTCTAAATCTCCATTTCCCAGCTAATGAAAAGAAAGTGGGATTCCACCCAGTCTCCTATCTACCTACTCCAGGACTTTTGTGAAGATCAAATGACCCTAGCCAGTTTAGCTCAGTGGGTAGAGCATTGGTCTGCGGACTGAAGGGTCCCAGGTTCGATTCCGGTCAAGGGCATGTACCTTGGTTGCAGACACATCCCCAGTGGGAGGTGTGCAGGAGGCAGCTGATTGATGTTTCTCTCTCATCGATGTTTCTAAGTCTCTATCCCTCTCCCTTCCTCTCTGTAGAAAATCAATAAAATATATATATTTAAAAACAAAAAGATCAAATGAGATGAGGCATGAGAAAATGCTTCACTGATATTTGGTTAAAGTGTAAAATGTTACCACCTGGCTATAAAGCAAGTCGTGTTCCTGGACTGGAAAAACTCCAAGGAGGCTAGTCACTAGGGGGAGGAAGCCAGGGATTGCTATGTGACATCATTATCTGGAACCCACAGCCACCATTTCTGGGCTGGGCTGGGCTGGGCTGTATTTTGTGCCATGGGGTCTTGGCAGTGTCGGCAGCAATTTGGTGGGGTATCGCTCTGGGGTGGTGGCGGGGCCTGTGTCCCACTTGGGGGAAGCCAAGTGTTGCTTTGTGGTGCCATTTTTCTGTAAATGGCCAATGCGTGTCACAGCAGCTCCTGCATTGAGCGTCTGCCCCCTGGTGGTCAGTGTGTGTCATAGTGACCGGTCACACGGTCACACACTTAGCATATTAGCTTTATATATATATAGATTATATATATAGATGAACCTACATTGACACATCATAACCACCCCAAGTTCATAATTTACATTATGGTTCAATTTTGATGTTTTACATTCTATGGGCTCTGACAAATGAATAATGACATGTTTCCATCATTATAGTCTCTTACCGAGAATTTTCACTGTCCAAAAAATCCTCTACACTCGCCTAGTCAACTCTCTCCTGAACCCTAACCCTGGCAACCACTGATTTTTTTTTCCATAGTTTTGTATTTTTCAGAATGACATGTATTTGGAATCAGACAGTATATAGCTTATAGATTTTTTTAACTTAGTTATATATTTAACTTTCCTCTATGTCTTTTAAGAGCTTGATAGAACATTCCTTTTAAATGATTATAGCTAGGTTGCAGGATACAAGGTTCAATATTCCATTGTCTGGATGTACCACAATTTATTCATTCACCAAGTTTTGTCAATTATAAATAAAACTTTTGTAAGCAGCCACATGCTATTTTGTGTGGACATGGTTTTCAACTCTTGTGAGTATATATGGAGGAGTGTAATTGCTGCATTTCCACCATCATTATCTGAGGGTTCCAATTGCTCCACATCCTTGTCAGCTTTTGATATTGTCAGTGTTTCTAATTTTGGCCATTATAATATGTGTGTAGTATTACCCCACTGTTGTTTGAATTTTCATTTCCCTTATATATGATGTGGAACATCTTTACATATACTTATTTGCCACCTGTATAAATTTTTTAGGTTTGTTCCATTTTTTAATTAGGTTGTTTGTTTTTTTATTGATGAGTTTTAAGAGTTCTTAGTATATTTTGGATAACAATCTTTTATCAGATTTTTTTGGTAAATATTTTCTCCCAGTCTGTGGCTTGTCTTCTCATTCTCTTGACATTGTTTTTCACAGAGCAAAGTTTTTCAATTTAATGAACTCTAACTCATCAATTATTTTTTTCATAGATCATGCCATTGATGTTGTATATAAAAAGGCTTCAGGGAGACAAAATGGTGGTGGTATAGACAGACGTGTCCCGTGCCTTGTCCTGGAGCAGATAGGGTGAGCAGCTGAAATGAGTAAAAAAGGCTTCAATATTCTCATGGTCATCTAGTTTTTCTCCTATGCTATCTTTTAGGAGTTTTAGAGTATTACATTTTATAGTAGGTCTGTGATTCATTTTGAGTGAATCTTTGTGAAAGATGTAAGGTCTGTGCCTAAATGCCATTTTTTTTACATGTAGATGTGTAGTTTTTCAGCACCACTTGTTAAAAAGAATATCTCCACTCCATTGTATAACCTTTGAAATTTTGTCAAAGATTAGTTAACTATATATGTACTAGAGGCCCAGTGCATGAATTTAGTGCCAGCTGCTGGCCAGGTACTCCCTCCCTTCCCCCTGCCAGCCCCATCCCCTGCCCAAACTCCCAGACAAACTCCCGGTGGAGGGGACAATTTGCATACTACGCTTTTATTATATAGGATATGTGTGTATATATATAAATACATAATTATAATCTACTTGGGAGCTCTCTATTTTGTTCCATTGATTTATTTGCCTATTATTTTGCCAATATCACATTTCCTCTTTATTGTGAGATTTGAAGTTTTGTAGCATTCGTCCTCAAAAACTTTGTCCTTCTTCAATATTATAGTTTTTATTCTTCATATAATCAATTTGTTGATATCTACAACATTGGGATTTTGAGTGGGATTGCATTGAATTTATAGATCAAGTTGGGAAGAACTGACATTCTTGACAATATTGAGTATTCCTATCCATGGACATACTATATTTCTCCATTTATTTAGTTCTTTCAGAGTTTTATAGTTTTTCTCATATAAATTTTGTATATATTTTATTTGATTTAGACCTAAGTATTTTACTTTGGGGTGCTAATGTAAATGATATTATATTTTGAATTTCAAATTCCAGCTGTTTATTACTAATATATAGTGATTGATTTTTATATATTAACCTTGTACCTACAAGCTAGCTATAATCGCTTACTGGTTCCAATTTGTTTTTATCAGTTCTTTGGGTTTTTCTACATAGATGATCATGTCATCTGTGAACAAAGACAGTTTTTTTTCTTCCTCAAAATCTGTATCCCTTTATTCCCTTGTCTTTTGAATTATCTGGAACTTCCAGTACAATGTTGAAAAGTAGTGGAAGAGTTTTATTATTCTGTATGATTTTAGCAGCATTTTATTGTTTGTGTTTTTGTTGTTTTGGTTTTCTAGATTTCTTTATCAAGTTGAGCACGTTTTCTTCTATTCCTATATTACTGAAAATTTTTCATCCTTAATGGGTTTTAGATTTTGTCAAATGCTATTTCTGCATCTATTGATATAGCCATGTGATATTTTTTAGCTGATTGATATAATGGGCTACATTAAATGATTTCCGTATGTTGAACCAGTTCTGCATAACTGGGATAAATTTCATTTAGTCATGGTATATAATTCTTTTTATACATTGTTGGAGTCAATTAGTTAATATTTTGTTGAGTGAAATAAATTTTAAAGAGCATATGACTATCACTATTTTCCTCTTCCAACATAGCTCTAGTTACAATAGCTCTGTTTCTGGAAATAACATCTCTACCTTCCATAAGGAGCCTAAGGCCAGGTTATAGAAAAGAGCATAAAAAATTATTCTGATCCTATTTTCTACTAAGAGACTACTGCATCTACACTTTCATACTGAAACAATGGGCTTAGAAATAGTTTCTTCAAGTGATAATTCCACTAAATTCTTTATTATAATAATTCCTTTGATGTAAAGTTAATACCAAGAACCATTATGAAATGTAAAGAAAACCATTTATGCTATTAAGATTTGGCTGTGATTATTGTGTAATGATACGAATTTACTGATTAAAAAAATACATATGCTTGGGTATTAACAATGTATTCTCTTATTTTTTTTAAAAGTTCTAAGTTCAGATTATAAGCAACAGTTTTAAGAAAGTTGTACTGTGTGAAGGATAACATTCTAGGGCATACCTATGTAATATATTGCCAGTTTCACGTCAATAATATGAAAAGCAAAACTGTTTACAAGTCAAATTCTCCTTTATGTTCAAGCTCTCAAACTGTGAACACCATGGGAGGCTTCTTGGCGTTCAGACTTCTTCCACCTGTTTTTAGATGAAGCATAAATGTGAAGCATAGGGAATGCGATTTTCTGTGCTAAACAGAAAACACTAACTTTATAACTTTGCATGGGAAAATTACCAGTATGCCCAATTAGGTAATAAATACTTTAAATATTTTCCTTTACCACTCTGACATTTTTGTCCAGAGAAAGATTTCTTTGCCAAAAAAAAAAGAGTTTAATTTACATATTCAAATTAGACAAATATAATAGAGAAAAAATAGGCAATAATTTAGGGAATGAAAGTTAAATAAAATGCTATTGGGTTTAATTCTGTTTAGCTTTATTAAAATTTAACTTGGAATCCTCTTTAATTAACCTACAGAAGCAAATTTTAGGAAATAGCTGAGCAAATCCATGATAAACTGAAAGAGTTCATTCACCTTTCTCATGTATATTATTTACAAGTTAGGATAATATAGAAAGTGGTAAAAATGAGTTGTGTGCCACCTTAAATTATTCCTGTAAGACCTGGAACATGTAACCCTGAGCATCTTTTCTTGTACTGTTGCAGTTCTCTTAGAGGTTTAATAAGGGAAAAACCCTGTTAGAAAACTTGATTGGATCAAGGGTGGTACTTGACACAACAGGATTCAGAATATGGAAGTAGATTAATATTGAAAGTAATATTTTTTACTGGAAAAAAATAAACTAAAGATAAAACTTGAGTTTTTGGTATCTCCCTTGACATGTGCATAATGCAAACCTTAACACAGTAAAGGAAGAAACATATTTCAACAGAAAAAAATATTTAGAAATGGTAACATACAAGTCATATTTTGTCAAAGGTTCTTAAAATGGTTTCTAAAATGTTCCCTGGAGTCTGAGATTTGATACATTTCTCTTATTTTTGAAGCTACTTTAAATAGAATTGCCATTACTTGCAAACAAGAATACCAATATATTTAGTTTTAGTTTAAACAAGACTCTGTTTTCCTTTCTTTTAATAAAAATGGCTTTAATTTTGGGATGCATTTATTACTATCAAAATAGTAAATTTGTACTTGAAGCATAAAAAAGCAACTCCTTTAAATAGTTTCAGTTTCACCAAACTCTGGATTTTGAGCAGCATAACTTCTAAGTTTAATTTTACTTACATAACTTTGCATTGGGTTTTCTTTTCACTTGTATTTAAATATATATTTTTATTGATTTCAGAGAGGAAGGGAGAGGGAAGGAGAAATAGAAACATCAATGATGAGAGAGAATCATTGATCAGCTGCCTCTGCATGCCCCACACTGAAGATTGAGCCCTCAGCCCAAGCACGTGTCCTAACCAGGAACAGAACCATGATTTCTTGGTTCATAGGTGGACACTCAACCACTGAGCGATGCTGGCCAGGCTTCACTTGTATTTAAACACAGAAAACAGAAACCATCAGTCAGAAACTTCAGACTCCAAGAAATGATTAAGAGATAAACTTATAAGATTATGAGCTTAAATATCATTTGGGGCATTGTCCTTTCTCCCATTTATCCCTCCCTTATTTATTTATTTATTTATTTATTTATTTATTTATTTATGTATTTATTTTTTAAATATATTTTGTTGATTTTTTTACAGAGAGAAAGGGAGAGGGATAGAGAGTTAGAAACATCCATGAGAGAGAAACATCCATCAGCTGCCTCCTGCACGCCCCCTACTGGAGAGGTGCCCGCAACCAAGGTACATGCCCCTGACCTGAATCGAACCTGGGACTCTTCAGTCTGTCTGCAGGCCGATGCTCTATCCACTGAGCCAAACCAGTTAGGACTATCCCTCCTTTTTTTATTCCTTTTGTCAGTTCCTGCTACTGAAGGATTATTGTATAGATCCTCAAAATTATATGTGTATAAAACATCCTACTGCTTTGATAGCGCTAGTTATATCCTGAAAGGAATTATTATTGAAGCTGATCCAAACACATTCTGATTTAGGGAAAACTGAATATGATATTGAGAGACCTTGGAATATCTTCTGCTTGCAATATAGTTTAAAAAGCAAATGAGCAGGAAGTAAAAGAAATGTGTGGAAGTGTGGAGTATAAGAATAAACTGATCTCCCCCTCTTTTAATATATATGCACTGACTCAGTTTGTTATTGGGTGCCACGGTGTCCTGTCAACTGTATTAGCTGACTTTAATGCCATTTTTATTACTTTTGAGGCTATGTTGGAAGCAGAAACCATGGGATGTGGAGAGACTGTTTGTTATTCCGTACATAAAGACATAGAGCTTCCAAGTTCATTTTCTCTGTTTTCCTGCCTTATTTTCTTACATTGCTTTTTTATCCCTGCTGTTTACTCTTATCTTCCAGCAACATCAAAGGGAGTTAAAATAAAAATAAAAATTTTATACTGTAGCAATTAGAGTAACAGGTAGGGAGATCAGTGCATACATGGCTCAGTGCTAAATTCTTGCAGATGTTTTGACTGAACTCGTGCCAACTGAATTTGAAAGCAATGTATGAGGGTTTCAGTGAGCTGCAGACAATCAGCTCTCCCTTTCTGCACTTTTAAGTCCAAGCTACTTACAAGCAGCATAATAAAATAACTTACATCTTTCCAGTTTGTTGTGCCAGAGACAACATTTTGAATCTGAGTGCCTTTGTCAAATCTCATTTTTGAAACTTTTCCAAAAGCATGATTATGTTATTATTATAAGCAAAAGTATCCTTTAAGTTATAATTATCCGAGTTTCTAACATCTGCTGATAATTTGTACTCTTATTTGTACAAAATCATTTTTAGTCCAAAATTGTCCCAGGCGTTTTGAATTGTGAGATTATCTGTGAACTTAGATAAAAGTGTAGATATCTTTGGACCCATTCCAGCTCTAATCCAGTCACAATCTATAGTGGATGGTCTTGTATCCAAAATTTTAATAAGGCCCCAAAGTAATCATACTCAGGCAAGTTTGTGAAACACTTATTTAGTCGTAATATAATATTAAGGCAGATGTCTTCTACCTCCACTTTGCCTTCAACCAATGACCAGTGACCAGAAGTACATGTATCTTTTGATTAATCTGTTCCTCAGTCTACTTCAGTACCTTCATGCTCTGCCTGTGTCCTTCATACAAATTCTTGTTCCTTAAACTGTGCTTCTTTTCTTATATTTTTGTTTCTTTGATACTCAGCATGCAGGTAAAACTTTGTGAAATTAAATTTTTGTTTGCTGTATAATATAAGATAAAATCAATTTTGGACACTCATATTGGCATTTACTTTAGTTTCTTGGCTACCTTCATGCTTTTTCCTCTATATCAGTTTGTGTTCTGGTTTGAAAACAAGATACACTAATTTTAGCTAACAAGCAGAAAGAAATTTTTGTAAGGATATCTAGTTACTCAAAAAGACTAGAGAACAAAGTTTAGCAAATTATCAGGAAAAAGGAAAACAGGCAATGTGAAATTTGACAACAGCATTTATCATAGAAACTGACTCTTGGATACTTCCAATAGCCCCACTTTATTGGCTCCTAACATCACCTCTACTTTATCTACACACCACCGTTATTATTGGCCATTTATTTTTAAGCTATTTCCTCAATATTCAAAGCTCAGAGTGAGAGCATATATTTTTAAATTGTAACTTTTAATTACATTTTAGATCAAATATTATTGTGTATTAGTTTTATGTGCACAGCATAGTTATCAGACAATCATATACTTTACAAAGGGAATGCCCTTGGTATTTCAAATACCTACCTGTCACCATACATAGTTATGACAATATTATTGACTTTATTTCCTATGCTGCACTTTACTTCCCTGTGACTATTTTGTAACTACCAATTTGTACTTCTTAATCCCTTAATCCAGCCCCCGAACCCCCTGGACTCTGGCAATCACCAGTCTATACTATGTATGTATGGCTCTGTTTCTAGTTTGTTCATTTATTTTGTTCTTTAGATTCTACATACAAGTGAAATCATATAGTATTTGTCTTTCTTTGTCTGACTTATTCACTTAGCATAATACCCTCCAATCATGGTGTCACAAATGGTAAGATTTCATTCTTTTTTTATGTCTGAGTAATATTCCATTGTGTATATGTACCACAATTTGTTATCCATTTGTCTATTGATGGGAACTTGGGTTGTTTCTATATCTTTGTCATCTACATATATAAAAGCCTAAGTGACTGTTCAACCATTTGACTCTTCACTGGTTGCTATGATGAGCACTGACCACCAGAGGGCAGACGCTCAATGCAGGAGCTGCCCCCTGGTGGTCAGTGTGCTCCCACAGTTGGAGCACTGGTCAGCTGAATGACAGGTGCCAGACACCTGGCTCACAGCTGGTGAGTCCAGCTGCGGCAGCATGAGCCTCTCCCACAGACACTCCCCTGTGTGTCCCTCCCCGGTGCAGACCGGTACTGGGATTGGGACCGACATCCTGACTGACTAGGCACGAGCCCGTGGCCACTTCTCGGTCACGCTGGTATTGCCCTAGGACGGGTGTGCGGAGCGGCAGGCGCAGCAGGGCCAAGATGAGCAGGAGTGGTGTGGTGCCCGGCCTGAGCTCGGGCTCCTCCCTGGCTGCCTGCTGCTTCATGCACTACTACATCCCTGAGGCGATGTTGGACTGCCAGTTTTGGCCTGATCCCAGCAGGCCATGCCAAGGGACCCCCACTGGTGCACGAATCCTTGCACCGGGCCTCTAGCTGTAAATAATACTACAGTGAACATAAAAGTGGATATATTCTTTCAAATTAGTGTTTTGGATTTCTTTGGATATGTACCCAAAAGTGGAGTGGCTGGGTCAAAGAACCAAGTCACAGACTCAGTTCACTATTGTAAATGGTTAATTAGAGAAGTTTATCTTACTGTAAATCTCTTAAGATTGGCTATTTTTCAGATCACAAAATAAACAGACTGAGTCAAATTGTGTGTCCTTTTGGTGTTGGTGATTAAATGGTGCAGCAATTCTTTATATAATGCTGGGGAATCACATAACCTTCCCTATACTGAAAATCCTATATATTTTGTGGAATAGATTTTTTTACTCTCTGACAAATGTATTATTATGTCACGTAAATTATTTATTAATTTGAACTCTACAGTCCTATCAGCATGACAAATAAGCATACTGAATCCATGTGTTAATGTCCTTTGAAATGAGTAGATACTAAAGATCTCTGAATATCAAGAAGTGGTACCAAGAGTGAGAAATGACCTAGCTTTGGAGAAAGATGGTAAGGTATATTGATATATCTATTAGGTTAAAGCAAACTGTGATATTCTATGTTTTAAGGACAAGTGGGGGAAAAAAACATTGCCATATCAACAATGAAATGAAAAACTGTAGGGAATGAATTGATTTGTTCCAAAATGATCTTATTCAGAATAGAAACTATAATTATTTGTTAATGCACTATCATTCTCCAAGACTTCTTAAATTTCAATTCAGACCCAAGTGATTTTAGTAGGCTTATAGTAACAATTGTTATCCTCATATAGCAGTGACGGCGAACCTTTTGAGCTCGGCGTGTCAGCATTTTGAAAAACCCTAACTTAACTCTGGTGCTGTGTCACATATAGAAATTTTTTGATATTTGCAACCATAGTAAAACAAAGACTTATATTTTTGATATTTATTTTATATATTTAAATGCCATTTAACAAAGAAAAATCAACCAAAAAAATGAGTTCGCGTGTCACCTCTGACATGGGTGTTATAGGTTCGCCATCACTGTCATATAGTAAAAGCCTCTACATTTCAACAACACAAAGAGAGGTAATTGCTTTTGATGAACTATTTTGGTTGTGAAAGAGAGCTCCAGAGACTTGCACTCAACTTACTATATAATCCTTACTCTTCAGAACAGGAATCACTGAAGACAAGATCATTGTGACAATTTCTGATAACTTTTATAATCTTACACCTAAAATTTGCTAATGTTACAATTAGATGGATTCGGAATTTCAGTAAGTTAAATGTGTGTTAGTTTTAAATCAAATTCCATTTATATACCTTTCCTTCCATAAGTCTATATTTCAAACAATTCATGACTGTGATATTCTGGATCTCTACTCAGTTATGTAGCTCAGAGCATTCTTTTCTGAGTCCTGATATTTTTCAGTTTTTCTCTTTTCCAGTGCTTGATTTCCTTGCTAAAATACAATGATAATTTTGCATAGTCTTGATAAAAGCTTTGTAGTTTATTTTTTCTGTTATTATTTGCTATATCTACCTATATTAAATATATACCATATCTTTTGGTATATATTTATCTCTATGACATTTATACACATATAGTATTTCACAATTAAAACAAAGAAGACTTTCTTGCTTGAAAATAAATACTATACATGCTAGGATACGGACATGACTAAATATAACTTTAGAATAGATCGGAAGAACCAAAAGAAATTTAAGTAATTGACATACTGAGGTCTACTGGGAAATATTTCATCCTTAGGAAATAATAAGATGAGGGCTAAATAGTTGGGTTAAAAGAAAGATTAAGAGATATCTGATCCCAGTAATTGTTAAGAATAATTTTTTAACAACTACTTATTGAACCAAGTAAAATTGCATCAGAGGAAAACAAAGCAATGAGGAATTGTGAAATCAGGGTCTGGATGAGAGAAGAAGCCTAAATGAGTGAAATGGACATGTGGTACCTTTTCTCTTTTAGAAAGGTGCAATGATTTATAAGCAGCAGCTGAGAGGTCGGGAAGCTGAGCAAAACTTCCCATAGACTCATGAGCCTTGGAGGGACAAGCATAGAGTTCAAGGCCACCTGGGGGAAAAAAAATCATGGAATTTGGAATGGGCCCTCAAATAGCTATAATCTATACTAATAAAAGGTAATATGCTAACTAGACTGGATTGACCTGACATCTTATGGTTAACCGATTTCCTTCTGGACAAAGCCATGGTGGTGAGGGCCAAGGCAGAGGTGGTTAGGGGTGATCAGTCTGGCAGGGGAGCAAGCAATTAGGGGTGATCAGGCCGGCAGGGGAGCAAGCAGTTAGGGAGCAAGATCAGGCCGGCAGGGGAGAGCAGTTAGGGGTGATTAGGCCAGCAGGGGAGGACAGTTGGGAGTGATCAGACCAGCAGGGGAAGGCAGATGGGGGCAATCAGGTGGGCAGAGGAGCAGTTAGGGGGTGATCAGGCTGGCAGGGGAGCAGTTAGGGGGTGATCAGGCTGGCAGGGGAGCAGTTAGGGGTGATCAGGCCGGCAGGGGAGAGGTTAGGGGGCAATCAGTCTGGCAGGGGAGTGGTAGGAATATCAGGCCGGCAGGCAGAAGCAGTTAGGGGCGATCAGGCAGGCAGGGAGGAGAGTGGTTAGAAGCCAGCAGTCCAGGATTGAGAGAGGGATGTCCAACTGT
>NW_005873789.1:0-20050 GCF_000147115.1 Myotis lucifugus | reverse complement strand
AGGGATGTCTCAGCTGGAGGGGTGGGTCCCACTGAGACCTGTGAAGTCTAAACCCCAAGCTGGGCTCCCCAGCCCAGAGCACCAGAACTGAGAAAGGTGCCCACATAACATCTGGCTGCGAAGGCAGCAGGGTTGCTGTCTGCCAGGAAGAGACAGCTGGAAATACAGACACCCTTTTAAAGGACCAACGCACAAAACTTCCTGTGCAGCCATTCACCTTGGGCTCTGGCAGAGGGAGGGCAGAGTGGACTGGAGCTGTGTGAGGAGTGTCCAGGATTGGGGGCTCTGGGGCTGGAGCTCAGAGGGCAGCCACCCTGGCCTCATGCTGCGGAGGACATCTTTCTCCTGCAGACCTTCGCTATCCAGGTGGTTTTGGGAGAAAGGCAGTCACTACACCCTGGTGGTGATATAACAATGGACACCACAGAAGTACAAGGATTGTAAGAAAATACTATGAACAAGTATCTGACAACAAACAGGACAAACTGAGTGAAATGAACAAATTCCTAGAAACATACAATCTTCCAAAACTGAATCAGGAAGAATCAGAAAACTTGAATAGGCCAATAACTGATGAAACTGAAGCAATAATAAAAAAAAACTCCCAACATACAAAAGCCCAGGTCTGGATGGCTTCACAGGGAGGTTTTACTAAACATTCAAAGAAGAACTAGCACCTATCCTCCTCACACTATTCCAAAAAGTCCAAGAGGAAGGAACACTCTCAAGCTCTTTTATGAGGCCAGCATTATTCTAATTCCAAAACTGTATAAAGACACTACAAAGAAAGAGAATTACAGGCCAATATCCCTAATGGACATAGTTGCCAAAATCCTCAACAAAATATTAGCAAATCTGATCCAACAATATATTAAAAAGATCATACACCATGACCAAGTGGGATTGCAAAGCTGGTTCAATATTCACAAATCAATAAACATGATACATCATATAAACAAATTGAAAGACACAAATCACATGATCATATCAATAGATGCAGAAAAAGCATATGATAAAATCCAGCATCCATTTATTATAAAAAACTCTCAGCAAAGGGAATAGAGGAATCATATCTCAACATAATAAAGGCCATATACGACAAACCTACAGTCAACATCATACTTAGGGAAAAATTTTTCCTCTATCAACAGGAACAAGATAGGAATGTCCACTTTCACCACTCTTATTTAACATAGTACTGAGAGTCCTAGCCACAGCAATTAGATAAAAAGCAGAAATAAAAGGAGGAAGTAAAACGCTCATTATTCGCAGATAACATGATATTGTGCATAGAAAACCCTAAAGACTCTACCAAAACACTAGATTTAATAAAGGAATTTGGCAATGTAGCAGGATACAAAATCAACACCCAACAATTGATGGCTTTTTTATATACCAATAATAAATTCTCAGAAAGAGAAACTAAACAAACAATCCCATTTACCATAGCAACAAAAAAATTAAGATACCTAGGAATAAACTTAACCAAGGAGATAAGAGACTTGTACTCAGAAAACTACAGGAATTTGAAAAAAGAGAGAGAGGAAGATATAAATAAGTGGAAGAGTATACCATGTTCATGGTCTGGTAGAATCAACATCATTAAAATGTCTATACTACTCAAAACAATCTGCAGATTCAATGAAATCCCTATTAAAATACCAACAACATATTTCACAGGTCTAGAACAAATACTCCAAACATTTATATGGAACCAAAAAGGACCCTGAATAGCCACAGCAATCTTGAGAAAAAAGAACAAAGTTGGAGGGATTACAATACCAGATATTAAGTTATATTACAAAGCCACTGTACTCCAAACATCCTGGTACTGTCACAAGAACAGGCATATATATTAATGGAATAGAATGGAGACTCCAGAAATTGACCTAAGCCATTATACTCAATTAATATTTGACCAAGGAGGCAAGAATATACAATGGAGTAAAGACAGCCTATTCAATAAATGGTGTTGGGAAAACTAGACAGATACATGCAAAAAAATGCAACTAGACTACCAACTTACACCATACACCAGAATAAACTCAAAATGAATAAAAAATTTAAATGTAAGACATGAAATCATAAAAATTCTAGAAGAAACCACAGGCAGCAAAATCTCAGACATCTCTCCTAGCAATATGTTTGTGGGTACATCTCTTAGGGCAGTGGTCGGCAAACTCATTAATCAACAGAGCCAAATATCAACAGTACAATGATTGAAATTTCTTTTGAGAGCCAAATTTTTTAAACTTAAACTATATAGGTAGGTACATTTTTATTAACTTAATTAAGGTATAGTAAGGCTTAGGAAGAGCCACACTGAAGGGGCCAAAGAGCCACATGCGGCTCGCGAGCCGCAGTTTGCTGACCACTGTCTTAGGGTAAAGGAAACTAAGGAGAAAAAAACAAATGGAACTACATCAAATAAAAGCTTCTGCATAGCAAAAAAACCCATCAACAAAATGAAAAGGGAGCCCACTGTATGGGAGAACAAATTGGCAATGATGCATCTGATAAAGGTTTAATATCCAAATTATATAAGGAACTCATACATCTTAACCAATGAAAGACAAACAATCTAATTAAAAAATTGGCAAAAGTCCTAAATACACACTTCTCCAAAGGGGACATACAGATGGCCAACAGACATATGAAAAAATGCTCAAAGTCACTGATCATCTGAGAGATGCAAATTAAAACCACAATGGGGTATCACCTCACACCTGTCAGAATGGCTACCATCAACAAATCAACAAATGACAAGAGCTGGCGAGGATGTGGAGAAAAGGGAACCCTAGTACACTGCTGGTGGGAATGCAGACTGGTGCAGCCATTATGGAGAACAGTATGGAGTTTCCTCAAAAAATTAAATATGAAACTGCCATTTGACCCAGTGATCCCATTTCTAGGAATATATCCTAAAAATCCCAAAATACCAATCAGAAAGAATATATACATCCCTATGTTCATAGCAGCATTAATTACATTCATAGCAGCATTAATTACAATAGCTAAGGTCTGGAAAAAGCCCAAGTGTCCATCAATGATGAGTGGATAAAAAAATCTATGATATATTTACACAGTACAAAAGAAGGATCTCTTACCCTTTGAGACAGCATGCATGGGCCTGGAGATATAAAGAACTTACATACTTATGTGAATAGCCCATGGACACAGGCAGTAGTGTGGTGAAATCCTGGAGGTGTGTAGTGGTTGGGCCAAGGAGGGGAAAATGGGGTATATCTAATACTGTGAACAATAAAAATACACATAAAAAGAAAGAAAATTAATCGACCTTATATGCATGGATTTATTTCTGTGCTATTTATGCTCTTCCATTGATCTATGTGTCTGTCTTTATGACAATACCATACTGTTTTGATTACTATAGCTTTCAATATAGTTTGAAATCAGGAAGTGTGATACTTCCAGCTTTGTTCTTATTTCACAAGACTGCTTTGACTATTATGGAGTCTTTTGTGATTCCACACAAATTTTAGTACTGTTTTTTCTATTTCTGTGAAAAATGGCAGTGGCATTTTGATAGAGATCACATTATCTTCATAGCTTGCTTTTGAATGTATGAACATTTTAATAATAATAATTCTTCCAATCCATGAATCTTGCATTTTTATAATATTAATTTTTGCAATCATAAATCCAGAATATCTTTCCATTTATTTGTGTACAAATTTAAAAATTTTAAGCCACATTTACTAATTGGACTCTTTATCTTTATATAGTGATCTTTTAAAAAATTACAAATAAAGTTTTTTGTTGTAAGGTCTACTTTGTTTGATATTAAAATAGCTATCCTAGTTGTCTTTGATTACTTTTTCCTGGTATAGAATTGAAAATAAACATATGTATACCTTATAACCCAGCAGTTCCATTTACAACAGAGCTTACACCCAATGGAAATGTATACATATATGAATTAAAAAGTCTGTACAGAGAATCTTCATAGTAGAATTATCCTATACTATTACTTTGTTAGGAATTTTTATAGTAGCATTATCCAGTAAAGTGCCAAAAACCCATCAAAAGTAAAATGAAAAATAAATTGTGATATATTTATACAATGGTGCATTAAAAAATGAGATACATAACAGAGATTAATCTCAAGACATAATTTTGAAGTGCAAGAAGGCAGACAAAGAATACATACTGTATATTTCACATATAGAAAGTTAAAGAATGGGGAAAATGAGTCTATGGTGTTAGAAGTCAAAATATTGAAAACCTTCCAAAATGGGGTAGTGACTGAGAGAAAACAGAAGAATGGGCTTTTGAAATGCTGGTAATGTCATATTTCTCAATTTGGCTACTTGGGTCTATTTATATTTTAAACACTTATTGAGCAATACACTTATTACTGTGTACTTTGCTATGTATTGATACTTCAGTAAGAAGCTTACTTGAAAAAATAACCTGCATATTCTTGATTCCAGAGCTTGATATTAACACATTTAAAATTGGTTTTCAATTTTTTAAATGGCTCAAATTGGCCTGTCAGGTACATTCTATTTAACATCTATTGTTTGCCAGAAAGTGTACTAAATATTTTGCATTCCCTATCTTATTAAATCATCAAAATAACCCTGTAAGTTAGAAATTAGCTCTATTTTTTACATGAAGAATTAAACTCAGAGAAATGAAGTTTTTGTCCAAGATAACACAACTAGTCGTATAGCTGTTCTACCCTACCCTAACAATAGTTAAAGCTACAAATTAATTTTTAGAAGAAAAGCAGTTTACAAATTGGAGTTGTGGGCATGGAAACATCGATAAGTCATTTAACATGAGTGTCTTTATTTACTAGCTATAATATAAGTTACATTTGACAGCCGAGAAGTGCTATTGCTTTTGTCCTGAGTTGTTGAGCTCATGTGAATCGAGAAAAGTCATAAACAGCCATTGTTAATATTAAATATTTTTTCTTTAATGTGTTCACCCAAAATGCTTTCTGAATAAAATCTTTGCAAAAATAATAGTAATCCTCTGTATCTGTTGCTGACCAAAGAATTCTCTCCAATCACTGGGCCTCTGAGGCTACAATAAATACTTGCTACTGTTTGTTCTTTGATGCCTTACCTAGGGAGGCAATGCCTAACATTAGAAAGGGATTCTCTTTCTACTGTGACACATATTGTCTGACATTACATTAAACAGCTTGAACGTACTGTAACCATAATGCACAGTTGTTTTTAAAGTGGTCTTAGAATCAGTTAACGAAATTAATAAATAGAAAACCGCGTCTTACGAGAGACCTTCTCATAGTTTTCTAGCGAAGAAAATATAAATTAGCGCTCTCAGCAGGGAAGAAAGCCTAGATTGTGTGGGATTCTTTTGATAAAGAACCTCCCTCTCAATGTTAATTTAATTTGCACGCACTTCTGGGGGAAGTCATTTATCACCTTACTAAACATCTATACCTTGGATAATATTTATACTTCTATATAAGCTCTTAATAAAATAAATATACTACTATTTCTGGAATACCAATTTAGAAACGGTTAGTAAAGGAAACCAAGGAAAATTTCAGTAAGAATTTAGTATAATTTCTTCAAGTCATCTTAGAGACTATTTTTATCAGTGTTCTGATCAAAGACTTAGAAAAACAAACATCTGGTGGCATTTATCTTTTCCTTGTGCTGTTTATGATGCTCTCAGCTTCTCTTCTTTGATTCACAAAATGCAAGCTGTTATCAGTACCTGACTCCATTTTCAGTGGTTGTCATGAGATTGGGGAGCTCAGATAACTTAAAAAGAAGACTAAAGCTGATATGCCTTGCAGACTATGAGCAATAGTACTGACATTAGTGCAAACCCGCGTGTATGTACATATTCACCTTAGCTCCAGAATGGATGTGCTTGATAAATAATTACATCAGAAAGTGAACAATTGGGGGTTTCTCTCTTCCCGCGACCAGCGCCGAAAGAGAGAACGTGGGGGTTCATGAAACCTTGAATAGAACGCTACGAGGGCTGAGGAAAATGAATAAAACACAAGACTGAGACAGAAATAGAGAAAGCTGGGCCTGGGTGCAGCATCTGCCCTCTGATAGAGGGACAGACACAGAGAGAGCGCCAGCACTGGAAGCAGTTTATTATATACTGGAATTACAGGAAGTTACATCACATCTGGGTGGGCCTTGAGCTCCACATCATGAGATCCATCCCCTTAACACTGGGCGGGAGAGTCAGACTGAGTGACGTCCAATCTCTTGATTGGGTTCCGCCTTCAGGGCTGGCTTTGCCCTCACTGAATTTCAGCTGATGTAATTAGACCCTGTGTTTACTAATGGCCCTCAGCAAACACCAATCTGCCATCTTGCTGTGGACTGTTCCACCCCTACCTAGGACTTGCAGATGGGAGGGTCCTCTGCAGCTTGCCCTCCACCCTTTGTGAGCCCTCGGCTTCGTGTTGGTCTCTGCTTGAAGGACAGAAGAATTCGATCTTCACTAGGTATCTTAGTGTCTTCGTTTCCATAGTCGTGTAAATTGTACCCCTCCTCTCCATGATACCCTGAACCAATAGGTCAGATTGTCAAAATTACTTGGATATTTGTGGGGACCCTGACCAAAGTACACCGGATGTTAAAGTCCATTTGCCATACGCATGCACGAAGGCAATGACTCAGCAGTATCACTCTACCTACTGCGCAGGTGCACCCTTATATAACCCACCTATGGTCATGTAACACAGATGTCACTAACTGGCACGAAGCCTCTTTTATTGGCGTTAGCAGAAAAGGTGCCACTGACCAGCCCGTGATTGGCTGCTTTGTCTGCAATAAAGCATATCCCATATACCTGCAGCTGCTCGTGTCTTTTTCCAATTCCCGGCATCCAAGGAGGTCCAGTCCCTAGCAGAGGAGCTCGGACTCAACAGTATTTCATAGGAAAAAGTGAAGGACAAATATTTGAAGACCATGGGGACCGCAGATGTTTACTACGTAAGGGAACAGCAGAAGATAAAGGGGCTGTGACTTTGCTGCCAGCAGCAGGGTGTTAACAGGGAAGAGGGACTTTGACTGCTGAGATTCACTGGCAGTGAGACTTTAGGAAGCAACTTAACCACTGGAATTCTCAGTGTCATGTCAATTAGGTGTAAGAATAATCGCCCTGGCCACTGTTGCTCAGTGGTTAGAGTGTAGGGCCCACACACCAAAGGGCCATGGGTTTGTTCCTGGTCAAGGGCATGAACCTGGGTTGCAGGTCAATCTTCAGTCCCAGTCGGTGCCTGTGTGGAAGGCAATCAATTGACACATTGATGTTTCTCTCTCTCTCCCCCTCCCTCCTTCCCTTCCACTCTCTCTAGAAAACAATGGAAAAAATGTCCTCGGGTGAGGATTAACAAAACACAAAACAAAACCAAACAAAAAGAATAACACCTAATTCTTGGGGGTGATGTAAGGATGAGAAGCAATCCTATAGGTACAATGCTTTCTAACTGTACTGATTAAAATTATAACATTTATATAAATATATGTAAATAATTATATATTTATTATATTAATTATTATATCTTATATTATTTATATTTGTATTATAATATATAATGTTATATATTTATATATATTTATAATCATGTTTGAGACTTGTTGAATCTGATTTGTGAAAATTGTTAAAACCCCAAATAAAATCTGATTTGCCCAAACTGACCAGCATGTTATGGTTTCATTAAGGATCCAAATCTGGCCTCAGTGTGACCTCACCCAGCTCTTCTGTTAAGCTGCCCTGGACACTGAGCACACTGCTCCCAGAGCACACAGGACAATGTCACTGGACATGAACTGTACCTGCTATTTCTTAATAATCGTCAGGACTCTTACTCAAAGCAGCTTATAGAACACAACAAAAGGAAATATATGGGCTTATGTAACCATTAGTTCCATTACAAACTAATGACCACCTGATCCTGGACTAGCTTTCCCATTCTTTCCCTCTTTAAAATGTAAAATGTGGAGAGTGATGTCAGAAGAATGGTGGCATAAGGGTGCAGTTTTTCCTCACAAGTTAACCATCTATAATTCAACAAAGAAATCCCTGCTCAACAGACGCATGCCTGAGAGGCTCGCACACTGAAACACCTAAAGGTGAGCATCCGGGAATATACCAGGAAATGAGAAAGGAGGAAAGCCCAGACCGTCCGCGGCAGCCCGGAGCTCGTGGCTCTGGTGGCCTGGAGAGGGGGGAAAGCCAGAGATAGCAGGCATTTCTCTTGGCTGGGCAGGAGGAACAGAGAGCTGCAGAGGGCAGCCTAGAAGGGTGAGCTGCATGCAGCAAAAGAATAAATAGTGTCTGAGTCAGCAGATGACTGACAGAGCACGGGGTGCTGCCATGCAGCTCCCCACTATTGGACTGAGTGGTGGTTTTTCAGTCAAAAAAATGGAACCACAGAGCCCTGCTGCTGCTTACTCCCCAAACTCACTCCCCGTTGGTTGCCCCTGAAGTCCAGGAGCATATCATCTGTAAACCAAGAGCTGTTGGAATAGAATCGCTGTCTCCCTCTGTGACTGATTCCCAGGTGTAGCCATACTTACTAGTACACCTGACAAAATAGATTTCAAGATAACAAAGACAAGAGACAAAGATGGACAATTTATAATGATAAAGAGAACATTACATCAAGAAAACATAACCTGAAAATACACCTCTTCCAAGAAGACATACGGACAACCAATAGATACATGAAAAGATATTCAATCTCACTGGCAATTAGGGAAATACAGATCAAAACTACAATGTGATACCACCTTATGTGTTAGAGTGGCCATTATCAACAAGGCAAGCAATAGCAAGTGTTGGAGAGGTTATGGAAAAAAGGGAACACTCATTTACTGCTGGTGGGAATGTACTAGTAGACTGATACAACCCTGTGGAAAGCAGTCTGGCAAATCCTCAAATAATTAAGAATAGAGCTACCATATGATCCAGCAATCCCACTTGTGGGTATATACTTGTATATACTGGAAAAACTTGAAATCATGTATTAGCAAATGTATATGCACCCCTATGTTTATTGCAGCATTATTCATGATGGCCAAGACATGGAAACAACCAAAGTGTCCTGTGCTAGAGGACTGGGTAAAGAAGATGTGGTACATATACACAATGGAATAGTACTCAGCTAAGAAAGGAAGAAATAGTGCCTTTTGCAACAACATAGATGGGCCTCGAGAACATTATGCTAAGTGAAATAAGTCCATCAGAAAAAGCTAAGAACCATATTATTTCACTCATATATGGGACATAAAAACTGAAAATCGAACACAAATAGCAGTGTGGTGATTGCCCGAGGGAAAGTGGTTCCTAATTAATGGTGACAGGAGAAGATTTGACTTTGAGTGGTGGTTACATGATGCAATATACAGATTTTGTAACATAGAAACCCACACTTGAAACTTATAAATCAGGTTGACCAATGTCACCCCAAGAAATTTAATAAATAAAAAGTAAAATAAAATGTAAAATGCGATATCACTTAATTATTATTTACTAGAATTTTCCATAAACATGTGGACTAATTACATATTGTTAAGGCATATTTTAAGTAAACTCAATAATTAAAGCTGTGTTAAGCAACTGCATTGGTTAAAGGGGACAAAAAGATCTAGAGTAATTGACCAAACTTAGTCACTTGCCCAACCTAAACTAATCATGGTATTGGTGAGGGTCAATTAGCATATTAGATAGGATAATAAAATATATGTACTTATATATCAACTATTAGAATATAATATTTATAATAATGTTTGAGACTTAACCATAACAGTTAAGGCAACTTAACTATAAGAGCCATGTGAAATCAAACAGGCCAGGTTGGGATCCTTAATAAAACCCCAACATCTGGTCAGCTTAGGCAAATCAAATTTTATTTTGTGTTTTAACAATTGTCACAAATCAGATTCAGCAAATCTCAAATGCCAGAATACTAGGATAATTAATATTGGAACTAAGTCATTGCAACTTCTGTCTTTCATTGGAAGAGAGCTGCTCCTTGAACATCATTTGCAAGCCACAGTTCTCAAGGTAAATTGTCCTTTTTGACACATCATGAAATTCATCATTTTAGTTAGAGCATCCTGGTGTTCCTGACAGGAGCTTTTAAAATTCTGTCTCATAGTACCTAGAATGTATTGTTTGACTGCTACTTGACTTTACATCTTCTTAATTTTTTAAAATTCCCATATGAAGTTTTAAATAAAATAGAATTTCTAACTATAATTTTTTAAAAATGTTAGTAGTTTTTTTGTTATAGTTTTTGGTGTGTGTGTGTGTGTGTGTGTGTGTGTGTGTGTGTGTGTGTTAATCCTCACCTGCAGATATTTTTTCTGTTGATTTTTAGAGAGAGTTGGAAGGGATGTGAGAGAGACACACTGATTAGTTGCCTGCTGCATGTGTCCCGACTGGGTCTGAGCATTGGCCTGAACCCTTTGGTGTGCAGGCCAATGCTCTGACCACTGAACAAACAGCACTGGCCATGGCTAAAATTTTAGTTTTAAAACAGATTGGACTGATGAACTGGTTGACTTAATAGAAGAATTTTAAACTTCCTAAATTTTTCTTAGGTCTACTTTCACTTAGTGGTTATCATCTTCATCCAATCAGCTTAATTGTGAAAAAAATGCTTCCAGAAAATCTGATGTCTTTTTTTAAATTAAATTTATTGGGGTGACATTGGTAAATATGAACATATAGGTTTCAGGTGTGGGTTTCTATGTTATAAGATCTTTATATTGCACTGTGTGCCCACCACCCAAAGTCAAATCTTCTGTCACCGTATATTATGACCCTTTCTCTCTCCCCTACCCCTATGTCTTGATGATAATGAGACTGGTCTGTGACATTTAATTCTGTCTTTATCTTTTATTTAATTTTCTGTTTCAGTCATACCTCATTCATTGGTCCATTCACATTTTGTCTTTAGGACAGAAAATTGCCTGTGTTAGAAAATGCTGTAAGTAGCCCTGGGCTCTGGGTTCTCAGCTGCCATTTGAGTAAATAATGCTTTTTAAATAAAGAGATTGTGCAATTTAAAGGTCATATTAAAATGACTCACTTTAGCCTTTAATAGGACCAGCCATCAGAGATAGAGTTAGCAGTAAGATTTGGATAAAAAATATTCACAATTCTGATTTCCATCTGTGCTCCTTGGTAATACTTCCTGAGAACAGCGTGAACAAAATTCCAAAACTAAATAGCCAATAGCATAATACACTTTCCAGCATGCTGAGAAATAGAGTGAAGAAAATTAAAGCTCCAATGGTTTCCTATGCAAGATTTCATAAATTATTTTCTAGCACAAAAATGAGGTTGAAATAGCTCTTATAACATATTTTATACTTGTACCAGGTTTAGAGCTATGACAAAAATCCCAATTGTGAGGTATTGCAATATGGACAATATATTTAAACATGAATGAATATAATTTTAATTATAACTGACATCATTATAACTAAATAGTAAGTACTGAATACTTGTTATTTAATTTAATTTAATATAGTATGTAGAGGGTGTCCCAAAAATGTATTCACACTTTGAATGATTATAAAGTCAGTGCTTATTAACATAAAATTCATTTTAAAAATTTAAAAGAATCTAACCTGGTGGATCAGTCAGGCCTGGGAAGGGCAGGAGTGGGGTGGAGGGGTCAATGAAAAAAAACAAAGGGGACATTTGTAATACTTTCAACAATAAAGACAAATTTAAAAACAAAGAAAGAAAAATTCCTATTAGCAAAATATTGTATTAGTTATGTATTAAAAAAGAAAAAATCTAGTGGATAAATTTTTTTTGTTCAAAGCTTAGTCTGGCTTCACCCATTATTTCAAATCAGTTAAACCTGAAAAGGAGTGAAAATTGAGTTATCAGCTTTTAAAGTGTGTACTAGTATACATTTTTTGGGGGGACACAGGATGTGTCCTCAAAAATGTATATACACTTTGAATAATTATAAAGGCAGTGTCTGTACTTCAACTGCATTTTCAAACTTCCAGTAGCATTTTAGGATAAGTTTTCTTTGTTCAAAGCTTAGTCTGGCTAAAAAAAGTAACATCAATTACGCTATCAGCTGTTAAAATGTGTATACATGTTTTGGGGACACCCTGTATTTATTATTATATTTATATAATTATTTATATAAGTATATATAAGTATAATTAGAGTAATTATAATGCCTGGCATATTTTAAATACCCCATAAATAGAAATTTTTTAGGAAAGTTGAACACTTTTTTAGGTGTGTTTAGCACCCTCCCCCTTCATCTGGTTGGGCACATGATACCCGCACATGACTTGGCCACAGACAAGTAGAATATCCTAACCCCTCACTGTGGTTAGTTCAGGCTGGGCAAGTGACTGAGCTTGGTCAATTACTCCAGGTCTTTTTTGTCCCTCTTAACCCAGGCAGTTGCTTAACACAGCTTTTATCACTAAGTTTACTTAAAATATGTCACAATGATATGTAATTAGTCCATATGTTTATAGAAAATTTAATTCTCACAATAGCCCCAATGCAGTAACTATTATGAGGTCCATTTTACAGATGAGAAACTGAGGCCTATAGAGGTTAAGGAACTGGCCAGGATCTGCCAGAGCTCCGGCATAGTTTTGCTGGCTTCAGAGCCTGGGCTTTTCCCAACAATACTGCTCCATGGAAGTGTTAAATGTATTTGCTTTTTTTCTCTACAGATACCCATGTTTATCACTTCCCACAACTAAACACAATTTAAAGAAAAACACATTGTTCAGTATACATCATATTTATTTTATTTAACTTTTAATTTTGAAATATTTATAGTGTATTAGGGTCATCTAGAGTGTTGAGTGTTTTCTTCCCACGTCCCGCGTGGATCAGGGTTCAGGAACTGGAAGCGGAGCCGCACACAAATGAAAGAGAAAATGCACGAGATAATTTGGAAACACTGGAGGACCAGGCGAGCAAGTCCAACCCAGGAGGAAGGACCTCCCCCCGGTGCTCAGGCCTCACCAAGCTTTTATTGATCTGGGATGCACCCATAGCATAGCCCTTAGGCAGGTGACCCCTGGCAACAGGCAGACTAGCCCATCAGCAAGGATTTACATAATAATAATAAATGGGAAGTTGCTTTAGCTACCACTGTCTGGACAAACAGAGGTGGCACCTAGCTCCGACCTTTGCTAAGGCTTCAAAGGCACCCAGCTTCGGGGGTTCTCTGTCTACGCTTATCAGCTAGTGAAGGCAATAAACGGTTTCCTACACTAGAGAAACAGAACCAACAGGCTCTTGATGGATTGGAAGATTCCCACTCACAATCTATATTTTGAGTCCACTGCTTCAAATGCATCCTCATAGACACACCTAGGAAAAATGTTTAATTTGGGCATCCCATATCCCAATAAAATCGACACATAAAATTAACCATCATGTAGAGATACAGAGAAAGTTGCTGTGCATCAGCCTGTGGACTAAAGGGTCCCAGGTTCAATTCCGGTCAAGAGCATGTACCTTGGTTGCGGGCACATCCCCAGTAGGGAGTGTGCAGGAGGCAGCTGAATCAATGTCTCTCTCCCATTGATGTTTCTAACTCTCTATCCCTCTCCGTTCCTCTCTGTAAAAAATCAATAAAATACATTTTTTTAAAAATTCAGATATTGTAGAAGAGAGGAATATCTTTTTTAAGTTTTTCTGTCAGCATCTTTTCTTACCCTTTGAGGATGTCACCACCTCACTCTCAATTCATATGTTGGTAGGCATATTTGTCATAGGCCTTGCCTTTGGAGATGTCCACCTTCCAAATACCATAATGTTTTACATCTGGAAGTGGGAGCCCTATCAGCTAAATAAATTCTGAGACTTTTGCTAGCGCTATTGAGAAAGAAAATATTTCTACCAAATTCTTCCTAGTAAAAATGAAATCTGAAGCTCCCATGGAACATCATCATAAAAAACACACACAAAAAAACAAAACCCAACAACAACAACAACAAAACATGCCACCATGAAAGATCATAGAGCTGGGAGACACTGGAGGGACAGACCAAGTGTGATAACACTGTTGGAGCTCCTGAATGTGTGTTCATTCCTTGAACTTCCTAGTTATCTTTTCGGTTTAAGCTAGCTTAAGCTCTGTTTCTGTTGTTTTTAACTAAGAGTTCTGACCAATATGGGAATATAATACAGATATGAAAAACATATGAGACCTGACGGTGTGGCTCAGTGGTTGAGTGTCAAACCATGAACCAGGAAGTCACGGTTGAATTTCTGGTCAGGGCACGTGCCCAGTTTGTGGGCTCCATCCCAGTAGGGGGCCTCTAGGAGACAGCCCATCGATGATTCTCTATCATCATTAATGTTTCTATTTCTCCCTCTCGCTCTCTCTGAAATCAGTAAAAAACATATATATATATATTTTAATATATTTTATTGATTTTTTTATAGGGAGGAAGGGAGAGGGATAGAGAGTTGGAAACATCGATGAGAGAGAAACATCGATCAGCTGCCTCCTGCACACCTCCCACTGGGGATGTGCCCACAATCAAGGTACATGCCCTTGACCAGAATCAAACCCGGGACCTTTCAGTCCGCAGGCTGACACTCTATCCACTGAGCCAAACCAGTCAGGGCATTCTTTTTTTTAACGAAAAAAACATACAAGGAAGATTACAAAGCAACATAATCCTTAAAAAATTTGAAAGTTTGCCCTAGTTGCTTTGGCTCAATGGTTAAGGTATCCGCCCGCAGACTGAAGGGTCCTAGGTTTGATTCTGGTCAAGGGCATATACCTACGTTGCAGGCTTAATCCCCAGCCCCGGTCAGGGTACGTGTGGGAGGCAACCAATCAATGCATCTCTCTCTCACATCAATGTTTCTCTCTCTGTCTCTCCCCCTCCCACTCTCTCTAAAAATCAATGGAAAAAATATCCTTGGGTGAAGCTTAACTAAAATAAAAAATAAAAATTTTTAAGAAAATGGTAAGTTCATTTCTCTTTCTAGGTACAACTCTTCCAAGTCTAGTTCACACAATCTGGGGAGCAGTTTTGGGAAGAGATGATAGGCACTGGTACAATTTCAAAATTTAAGGTTCCATTGACCCTTGGAGATAATAACTAGCCTGTATTATGTATCCTAGAGTTTTATCATATTGCTTGGGTATTCCCAGCATTTTTCCTTGTGGAGAAGAACTGAAATGGATTTAATTTAAAAAAACAGAAAGAATTCCTTTTGGTGTAAGGATTAAGTGGGGGCAATGTTCAGGCATGGCAGGAAGAGTCCTGGGGTGGGAATGGCCCATAGAGAGTGTTTTCTTCTGTTGTCCCCTCTATTTCTAACTGTTCACTGGAAATGTCTTTGGGGTACTGGAAATCTCTGCCCACAGAACACAGCTTCCTGCCACAGAGCTCAGCATAGGGCCACTCTTTTGCTTTAAAACATTACATTTTAGCCCTGACCGGTTTGGCTCAGCGGATGGAACGTTGGCCTGTGGACTGAAAGGTCCCAGGTTCGATTCTGGTCAAGGGCATGTACCTTGGTTGTGGGCACATCCCCAGTAGGGGGTGTGCAGGAGGCAGCTGATTGATGTTTCTGGCTCTCTATCCCTCTCCCTTTCTCTCTGTAAAATATCAATAAAAAATATTTTTTTAAAAAAACATTACATTTTACATAAAAATGATGACATCAACATACAATTATGTTGAAAATAGGTATTAGATCATAAACCAAGCAGGTATCTGTCGTTGAGGTCAGTTAATAACATTTCCCAGAGCTAAGGCCTACAACTGGCAAGTTCTGATCCAAGTGACGTGAAAAGGGTGATAGACTCTGAAACATAGAGAAGGATCAGTCACTGTGGCCTCTGGCCTCCCCAGGACAACACAAGGGGGCACTGTGAGAACAAGGGCATGAGGAATTAGTCTGATCTAGGTTTGGCCCATGGCCCTGTTGCTTGATAGTTATTAGGGGCTCAGTGTCCTCTTCTGTAGAAGGGAATAATAACAATACCCATCTCAAATGATTTTGAGAGCATTTGATAAGGTGTTGGCCACAGACCATATATACACTCAGTATATGTTAGCTGTTATCATTGCTATTATCATCATCATTGTTGATGTTGGTTTTATTAACATAAGAAAGATGGATAATTTTAGGAAGAGACTGTGCTGAAGGCAGCCTGACTCACTTTACAGGTTTGCTTCAGGCTGGTATATTCTGTTAGAGCAACACTGTCCACTTGAGAACCAGATAGGGATTGGGTGATGAACGTTCCAATACATATGCTTTGGACCTCAGTAAGTTTAGAGTAGACTAAGAAGAGAGAATTCCACCTGGAAACAAACATGTTTGTTACTGTAATGCTATTAAAGCATGTTCCATGTAATGCAAGGAAATAGCATTCTTTCTTCCTTATCATTATAAGGAAGTACAGTATCTGAGTGCTTTATCTGGCCCAAATAAATGCATGCATCTATTGCTAGCAGTCTTCCTCTTTCCTTGAATTATAAATGCTACAATTAACAGAGTGTCTCCCTGTGAATACTGTATGTGTTTAACCACATTCTATTTGTCTCCATAGTCCCCAAATGGATATACTGTATATAAAAGGCTAAGGGACTAGCCGACCGGTTGGTAGGTATGATGCACACTGATCACCAGGGGGCAAATGCTCAACGCAGGAGCTGCCGAGCAACAGCAACTTTGCAGAGTGCCCTCTCGTATTCCAGGACCTCGGGGGGATGTCAGACTGTCGGTTTCGGCCAGATCTCTGCAGGCCAGGCCGAGGGACCCCACCTGTCGGAGGGACCCCACTCCCTCCGCAGATGTCCTTCAAGCCCCAGCACTGCCCCAGGTGCAGCCGGCTGGAGAGGGATCTCGGAAGGTTGGCTCCAGGGCATGTCTGGCCTGTCTCGCCCAGTCCTGCCCCACCGGCCACCTTCTAATTAATTTCCTTTCAATGTGCATGAATCCATACACAGGGCTTCTAGTGTTCAGATAAAATGTAAGGGTTTATTACCTAAACCCAAACATCCAGGTATTTGAAAGCATTGACTGTGGTACTATGAAGTCAGGATATTTAGATGCCAGAGTGAGGATTTTCTCCTTTGTCGTTGCTCAGAAAATAGCACAAACCCAACCAGAATCTAAGCCTGAGTCCCAGATAATCCAATTAGCTTCCATATTTAGATGGTTTCAACAGAATTATTGATATTTGCATCAAAGTACAACACAGGGAGCTGAACAAGGCCTTTGGGGTCATGTAGACTTGGGTATGACTTTGGTTTTATTCACTGCACACGTGAGGTCTCTGAAGCTAGAGCTCTCTGAGACTCATTTGTCTCCTCTGCAAGATGCAGATGACACTCTGTGCTGTGGCCTGGGAGGTGAGGGTCAGATCAAAGCACTATGATTTCTGTGAAGGACTCAAGGGCAACTGGGAGGAGGAGCTTTTCCTCACAAGAAGGGGAGGAGCATAGACATGGCGACTAGGACAAGCAGGGCTATGACACCAATTTATGTCCCTTACACCCTATGGCCCAGCAATCCCATTTCTGGGACTTTCCCTACAAAGACATACACTCACATGCAAAAATGTCTATGCAATGATGATGCCTGAAATATTATTTTTAAAATTTTCAGAAACACCCCCAATGTTCATATATTGGGGGTATTGGTTAAACAAATTATGGCACAGCCATTCAAAGCACCACTGTGGTCCAGCTATTAAAAAGTGAGGTGGGTCTTACATAGTGACATGGAAAAATGTCCAAAGATATAAGGCTAAGCCAGTAATGTAATTTGCTATTAGGAAATATAAAGATTCACCTAAAAAAAATCACAAGCTTTCTAATCAATGAAGAAGAAAAAGCCATTGGAGGATTTTGAGCAGCAGAGTGACACTTCGCATTTGACAGGATGACTGGCAGCTGTGGTGACTGTAGAGAGGGAAGGTGGTGGCAGCAAGACCAGAGACTGGGTGGCTTATAAACAGCACACGTTTATTGCTCACAATTCAGGAGCTGGAAGTTCAAGATCATGATGCCAGCCTGGCAGGGTTCTGGGGAAGGCCCTCTTCTGGGTTGCAGACTTTTTGTTGCATCCTTACATGGAGGAAGGGTTCAGGGAGCTTTGTGCGGTCTTTTTTATAGAAGCATGGATCCCATTCATGAGGCCTTTACCATATGAATTTGGTGGAGGGAGGGGGGACACAAACATTCAGACATTGACCATAGCAGTCCTGTATATATTTTGAAGGTGGAGACAATAGGGCTTGCTAATAGATGGGATTTTCAGTGTGAGAATAAGAGAGGAGTCAAGGATAATCCCAAGTATTTCTGGTTTGAGCCACTGAAAGGAAGAAATTGTCCCACACAACTTTTCTCTTGCCTCCCATGCATTATGCTCTTCTGGTTTTCCTCCTTCCCCTGTGCACACTTTTCTTGTTATTATGTGGAAAGACTGGTTACCATGCACAACAAGCCAGTATGTATAGTGGAAGTTTAAGATGCACAATGTGATGACTTGATACACATATATGTGGACAAATAATTAAAGTACAATTTTGAATTAAATGTGTAAATTACCAGTAGAGGAAGGAGGAAAAAAAAAGCATAAGCCAAAAACACCTTGAAGTTTGGCTCCTTTAATGACAGGGAAATTAAAATATGACTTCATTGGCCAGGCTGGTGTGGCTCAGAGGATTGAGCTTTGTCTTATGCACCAAAATGTTGCCGGTTTGATTCCAAGTCAGGGCACATGCCTAGACCAGGGTTGCCAGCTCAATCCCTGGTGGAGGGCATGCAGGAGGCAGCCTATTGATGTGATGTTTTTCTCTCATTGATGTTTCTATCTCTCTCACCCTTGCCCTTCCTCTCTAAAAAATTTTTTTAAAAAATCAACAAAACACCCTCTCTATATATAAAAGCCCAGTGACCAGAATGACCGGTGGCTATGATGTGCACTGTGGCAGCCAACCAGTCTGATCCGGGCCCCCAATTGGCCTCCCCCTCCACCCTAATCAGGGGCGGGGCTGGCCGGCCAACCACCCGCAGCCCCTCCCCTGGCCAGCCTGGTCCAATGGGCCCCCACTGGGGCAGGCCAGCCAGACCCCACCTTTGCACGAATTCATGCACCAGGCCTCTAGTGTGTGTATGTATGTGTGTGTATATATATATATGTGTATATATATATATATATATATGACTTCAGTGACCACAGCAAGACTAAGAAAACCCACCAAGAGCATGACATATTGGAGTGAATTCTCAGGGTAGATTGTTCAAGAAAACAGGTACTTATTATTAGCTTTAGATATTGTCCAAGCAGAATTCACACAGCTGGAGCATATCTGCATTACATTCTGTGTCTTTGTACTGCAAGTTTCTTAGAGTTTATTGTGACTTATGGATTTGAGAAATTTTCCTTTGAATTGATTTAATTTCAAGATTAAACATTCATGGTGTTGTTACATGTGATTTACTCTGAGTCAGCACTTTTTAGTTGTATTGTTCATTTATACACATATTTTTGCTTCTTCAGTTACAAATACGTGGTGCAAAAATGTTGATTTTTAGCATTGACTTGGGGATTAGGGTGTGAGTTTTACCTGATTAAAGTGTTTAGTTCTTGAGTAACTCTTGTAACTTAAATATTTACTTTACTGCTGTGCACCAGTCTCCATTTCAATGGAAAATAGACTTTGTAAGGGAAAATTTGGTGCCATCCAGTGTCAACATTATGAATTGCAGCATAAGCGCAGCTGTGAGGAAAGAATTCCAAATTGAAAGTGTACCTGGTTCCTTAGTATACCCTGCAATTCACAGAGGTATTATTAATTATTAAAAATAGTATAAGTTTGGAATTACATTGACCTGTAACATGAGACAATATAATATAGAAAGTGAAACATGGAACTAGAGACTGGAACGAATGTTCTAAAGTTGCTTCATTTGTAAAATAGAAATATGTTATCTACATGGCCAACAGCTGGAAAATGTATATTCTTCAAGATCTAAATGTCAACTACACTTATACTTTGGCAATACTACATTAGATTTTTAAATTTAGG
>NW_005873788.1:0-20062 GCF_000147115.1 Myotis lucifugus | reverse complement strand
GGTGGATAATTCAATGCATGACAGATTGGACCTGGATCTGATATGGTCCAGCTTCTCTGAAACCCAGATGTAACATGTGACAATTTCAGAGTTGTGAGAAAGAAAAAAAATTCTGAATCCCTCCCAACAATGACTGGAGACCTAAAAACAAGTGTTGGTTTAAATGGATTGTTTAAATAAAGTCAATGATCAGAATGAAAGAAGACATCAGCATAGCATAAAACCTGGATGGAGAATGGCGGGAGGAGTATATTCAGAGCACTTCTAAATGCCAACACAGAGACTTTGTAATATCTCCATACAAGATCAAAACAAAGGAAGGAAGAAGTCTTTTGATCACTCCTCTCCCCTACACTCAGTCATGACACTCGTGCCTGTCTCTTACTCAATGAGTTGAAAGTGCCTGAAGAGTGGTTAGGTCTGGGTTTCTGTTTTCCCTCCATTACAGGGTTTCCTCAGTGGCCTCCCATGTATTTTCCAGGGCATCAGTCCTAGAGGATTTTATAGGTGTTACGTAAAAATGGTCCCATACAGACATAGTAGGTATTTTTATAAATAAATGAATGGCACCTTAGGAAGCCTGGTGTCCCAGAAACAGAGAGAGTACCTTGTAAAGTTTGGGTGCTCAGTGTCAGAATTTATAAAACCAAGAGCTACCTTTATTGAGCAAAACATACAAAGGACTTCTGGTTGGTCACACTTGGACCTCGTTATAAACATCTTGCCCACAAAGTCATCTTTGAATAGGAAAGACAACAATGAATCATCTTCTCCTAGTGGGTGAATTGCCTCCTATTCACTTTGACTAGTTTGTCTTTAATATATTCCTCTAGGTGCTTGGAAATATGCCATCTTTGCAAATGTATTCACTAAGTGAAAATATATATATGTCAACTGGTTCTTGGTAGGTATTGAACCAAGGTAGAGGATTTTTTAATTTTCTTTCCCTGCTCTTTGGCCCCAGGTCATTCAGGATGCAATGACATAGTATTTCATTTGCACGGAGAGAGTACTCTTGAGTACTATCTTCTGGGAAATATGCCAGGCATGGGCAAAGAAAAAGATGACTTAGTCTTCAACCTCAGTGTCTTCTAGGGCCACATGTATAGCCAGGATTGAATTTGAATACCAACTGAGCCTGACCTCTGACTAGCTCTGGATACGTCATGCTTTCCTTCCGCCGAAGAGACTGGGCACCATTTAACAATGCCCCTTTGCTGATTCAACAGGAAAGGCGATAGACTCCTACCCACTCACAAATACTGCAGCTGATCCCAAGGGAATGTGAAGGAGTGGCTGTTGTGCCCAGATCTTCTCCGAAGGAGAAGACTCAGGTTTAGGAAAGGATTTTGGATCTTTGTGGGACAAGGGAACAGGAATGGAGGGAATTCCATGTATTTTTTTTTTCTGCTAACTTTTAAAGGAGCTTCTTTCCCAAATGGTATCTCTAGATTTATTTATTAACACAACAGGCTTTTAGTTAGACAGGATGATTTTGGAAGCAAGGGAAGTAGGATTTTCAAATTACATGTACCGTTCCAATGACATTTTGAAAACTTGGCCAGGATAGGGGGAAAGGCAATAGAGTGTTGCCATAATTTCAGTTTGTCAAATGAAGACACAAATACACACACACACACACACACACACACACACACACACACACACGGATGCTCATATCATTCTTATTTTTCTCATTTTGCCCTGGGTTTGTTAGGATATAATCGTGGGCAATGCTTATCAGTGTATGGGTATTCTGAAACCACAGGGCAGGTAATGCATAAAGTTCCTTGAGATGTAAGATTCCATAATTCAATGAGTTATCCTAACATCATATTACCCTCCTTCTAGTACTCATGAATACCTTGTGTAGGAGAGTCATGAAATACAGAACAAAAACACACAGACACACAGAAGTAAAACACAAAAACCATGTAAATAAGTCACATCGCTTCTCCAGTGTATCTCACTCTTGGCCTAAGTTTTTATTTTTGCCAGGACTCAAATTCATTCATTCAACAAAGCATGTAATTGACCATTTTCAAGGTCCAATGGGTGTGCAATTTCATAGAAGTTTCTTCAAGTTAAAAGCTTTGCTCAAATCTGTAATGTGGCAAGTTTCAGTGGGAGGAATTTCAAAAGAAATTTGCAATCAAGTGTGTTTATTACATAGATATAATTTTTTCCTACTTTAAGATATTTAAAACCACACTATATCTATTCTAGTTTGTCTTCAAACTCTTTCTTGATGATTTTTCTTTACCCTTTTCACACTAATACGTTGCTACCCTTTCCCAATTTCCTAATCTGAAATTCCCATGTTGTCTGCAAGAATTTCACTCTCATCATTAACTTCATTAACCAGGTAGTAATGCTGTCTAAAATTTGGTCAGGCACCTCCTGTTGTATTGTTATTCACAGTTACTTTCTTAATTATTCTTCACCATGAAATACCAGGAATCATATTGTGGTTTTCCCTGGAAGGACTTTTGGAACCCTCCTGCTCTGTTTGTGTCCTTGGCCATAACATTCTTAAGCTTATTGTCATAGCTATTTAGTGAGGTTTGTGGTAACGGACATTTCCTGTGCACGGAATGTGTGATAAATGACCAGCTGGCTCGGAAGTGTAAGAGCTCAAAGTCTCATCTGAACCAAATGGTGAAATTATTACCTCTTTGAATGGGAGATTTCACTATGGAAGCTTCATAACCTCTCAAATTCTTTGTGGTCAGATTTTCCTGAGAAGTTCAATTCTTTGGAGATTGTAAATTACATAAAAGATGCTCGGAGTTAGGAAGGTGAAAGGAGGTGACAGGTGCCAATTTCTCTAGACTAGGGTGGACTGGCAGTTAATGTGGTAACATGATGAAGGCATGATGCAGAAAACTAGGGCCCAACAACTAATGACAAATTGGTTTAGAATCATAGAAATATAACAAAGTTGAGTTGAATTGTTCTGATCAACATAGTCATGGGGCCATCAACTTGAAGGAGATTCCCAAAGACCTCTACAGAAGAGTTTTGTCACAACTTCTCACAAATGCACCAATACTTTTGAGCAATTGTGGGACAAAGTCAAGGAACTTTGTCAAAAAGAATCTGAGAATGTTGGTGCCTCCTTTTAATAGCACACCTCTCCACAAGCAAGATGTGAAGAAGTGGAAATATGCTTTGGAATGAGATAAAGAAAACAAATTTTAGGTAAAAGAGAGATGAGTGAGGACTCAATCAGAGACGAGTAAGTATCAGAGAAGAGTAGTTGGAGGAGTCAGGATTTTTAAACAACAGTTTCTAGTGTCTTAAATCAAGAAAGGACCAAAGATCATAGAATGACACTTCTGGTAACCAAAATAGGAAAATATGTGCTCACTGAAAGTTATAAAAGGATAAAACTATGCCCTGAGAGCAAAAATAAAGATGAGTCGAAAGATAATCAACAAAAATTTATTTAAGAGGAAATGGAGTTGAGAAGATGATAGCATACATGTTGATCATTTCCAAGTATACAAAGCATTTGCTCATACATTATTTTGCTTGATTCACACCATAATCCTGAACAGAAAAAGGAAACTAGGATTTGGAGTAACTAAGTAACTTTATCAAGATCATAAGGTCAGTAAGTCATTGGCCAATAATTTCATTTTCCAGGATCAGAGACCCTTGGGCATCCCTCCCTGCCCTGCTGGGAAACCTGGGCTTTCCCTTGGCGTCCGTTCCATTCCCTCTCTTCTGAGTGGATGTACAATACTCCACGCCAGAAGTAGACAACTTTTTCTGTAAAGAGCCAAGTAGTAGATATTTTAGGCTTTGTGGGCCATACATTCTCTGTCATCATTGATGTTTCCCTCTCTCCCTTACCCTTCCTCTCTGAAATCAATAAAAAAATATATTTTTAAAAAAGAGAGAGGACTAGCCTCTCTGCTTTGCACTGTCACTTTAGTCATAAATTAAGTATCTTTAGATTCCTGGGCCTGTTTCTATTAATATCGGAGTCCAAATAACCATCGTTCTTCACCTGGACCACTAGAATTCCTTTGTAACCTGTCTTATCATTCCTCCCCATTCTCTTCTATACTATATTCTCTTCACACAAAAAATTACAAATTAATTATTTATTCTACTCTATTGTCCAAATATCTGTGCTGAAACCTATACAATACCATATTAATTACTATGACTATAAGTAAGTCTTGGTTCAATAAAGTAAACTTCCTTACTTCCTCCCTCCTTTTGTTCTTCCCTTCCTTCTTTTAAATTCCACTTTATTCTTCATCTTCCTTCTTTTTCAAGAATATTTTTAGCTGTGAACAATGCAAGATCCTTAGAATACCTTAACTCTATTCCCTCCAGACTTTTGTACCATAGTTGTATATTCTAATATATGTACTACAAACCCCATGGGATATTAATATTATTGTTTTATATCATACTAGAGGTCCGGTGCATGAAATTCGTGCATGGGTAGAGTCCCTAGGCCTGGCCAGTGATCAGGGCCAACCTGAGCCTTCCTTCATTCCGCACCGCCCCCTGGTGGTCAGCGCACATCATAGTGAGTGATCGAACTCCCGGTCTCCCGGTTGAACTCCCAAGGGGACACTTTGCATATTAGCCATATATATATATTTGAATTTATTGATATTTACTGTTTCCATTTTTCTATATATATTCTTGCATCTCTGAGCTTCCTTCTGGATTTATTTTTGTCTTAAAAATATCTTTAGTATTTTTAAAATGTTGTTCAGTTAGAGACAAATTATCTCTGTATTTACATTTTTAAAATGTGTTTATTTTTTCTTCATTTTTGAATTTTACATGCATGACATTCAAGCATGTTGTTGTAGCAGAAGTTTACCCGACTTCATTGTTCTATAGTGTTTCAATGTAAAAGTATACCATCATTTATTTACCTAATTTGCTAATAAGGAATCTCTAGCTTGTTTCCAGATTGAGTTATTATGAAGGATACTGCTATGAACATCTGTGTGTGTTTATGCACACATATGCGTTTCTCTTGTGTATAACTAGATGTGTGATAGAAATAAGCACAGATCTAACATGGCAATTGTTTTTTATTGATATTCCACCATCTTCTAGATTTCACGTGTCTTTTGAGAAGTCAGATGTTTGTCTTAGTGTTTCTTTTCTAGTTCTGAATGGAAAGGTTGATTTTAAACAACCTAATCAGACATGGGCAAGAGTGATCTTTTAAAAGCAAAAATCACATCATGTCACCTTGTGCTTAAAATGCTCAATGGCTTTCTATTGCTTTTAGATATAATCCAAGTCCCTTATCTTGATTGATCAGATCCTGTTCCATCTTTCTCCTGCATAACTCTCTGAACCTTTTCTCATACCACTCTCCTTATTTGCTAGATTTCAGTCACACTAGCCTATGTTCTAAAAACAGTAAGCTCATTCTCATCATTGATGATTCATCTTTAACACTCAAGTTCAGCTCAATGATACCTCATCAGAGAGGCTTTCCCTAAACATCTAAGCTAAGGTAGTTCATCCCACTCATTATTTCTTACATCACCCTATTTGATGTTCTCACAACACTCAGCAGTTTTAATCCAGCTTATTCATATGGGATTTCTTGCTTATTTCTCTCTCCTCTTCCACACACTAACTGTAAGCCCCGTACGATCAGAAGCTTTATCTTTTATTTATTGCTATATCCATCCCTAGCACTGAGAGCAATAAAAGGAATATAGTCACTGCTCAGTAAATATCATGGAACCATAGAAAGTTGGGACAAGCATTTACAGATATCTTTTATAAGGCTGATAAAAAGAAATTAAATTTAGAGTGATCAACCTGACAAAAATGATTTTTAAAAACTATTTTATATGAATAGCAATTGAGAGTTACAAAGAACTTACATATATATCAGTAATTCTCATTTGTTTCTCACCAAAAAAAAAAAAAAAAAGGGTAGGAGCCAGAAAATGGCAGTGTAATTGATTTAAAAAACACAGAAATCACCAACACTGTCCCCTTTCATTTTGCTTAATTATTAACAATGGATTTCATTCTAGTGGATTATCCTGTTTTGGCTAGGTAAAGACTTCTGAAATTGTACTCTGATTTAAACATTTTCCAGAATACAATATTGTTTTTGACTGTTACATAAATCTGATTTGTGATAGTACTGTTTCCCCTTCATATTTTCTCGAGAGGATATTACAAACACTTAAGAGCTACACAAGTCCCTAGACTTCAGGTTTGCTCCACAGGACACACTTTCCGTGTTGTGTTTCACTCTCAGGTTTTCCTGCCTCCAGGACAGGTAGGAGGGGAGGAAATCAAGTCAGGGGCCTGTATGATCAAAACCAGGCATAATTTTGTTGACCACATCTAGTCTGTCAGTCTTTGGGTGGAGATTTCTATTTCTCCCAAACCTTCTGTGTCACCAAGGAGTTCCATTTCCCTCGTAAGTGGCTTAGCCCAGAAAGGAGCTGGAAAGGCGGGAATCATTTACCGGTGAGAAAGGCAGCCAAACCACAGCCCACCTGTTCCTTTGGACTCTTGCCTGTCCTCCTCTATGAGGTTACATAGGTTTTCTGGTTGTGCCTGTTCCCTTTGTACCGCACCCCTTAGGGCCATGTCTTGTAGAGCAGCTGAAGCCTGACACGGTGGTAAACATTTTCTTCTTAGAATGAATATATTGATCGTGAGATCAATCTGTTCCTAAAAGATCCCACTGGAAGTCAATCTTCTTAGACCAGTTCACCAAAGCTACAGATGTTTCCTCATGGTTGTAAAGTGTTATGCACAGATTTCAAGATCCCCAGTAGACCAACAGGGAGCCAGCCGTGTCCGATGCAAAAGCAGAGAGTCTTTATTATCAAACCCGGGTTTGGCTCCCAGCCTCCACCGACGCAGCGGCAAGACGAGAGTGCCAGCCCCTGGGAAAAAGGGGTTTTTAATAGGGGGGTGGAGTGAGGGGAGGAGAGATGACTGTGGGCCCTGCCGACTGGCCAGGTGCAAGTCGAATCTTGTTACACAGGATGTGGTCATATCTATGGCGCGCACGTCCCTTGATTGTCATTGGTTAGTTTAAAGGAATCCTGGGCATGGCTAGCAGAGGCTTGGGCTTCCGGGAAGAAGGTGCTTTCCTGAGCACATGGCTGCTGCCCCAACATGGAGGATTCGGGGCAAGATGGAGGGCGTAGTCCTCGCCCTTTCATAAAGAAGCATCGCCCACCTCCACCAGCTCCACATCCATTTTCCTGGATTTGGGACAGTTTGCTTTAGGGCCCAGTACGGTCTTTATTCACAGAAAACTTGATAATCACAATATGACAAGTTCCCTTCTCTTCTTTCATAGAAACTCGACTCGAGCTCTCAGACGCCAGAAACCTAACTTTAGAGAATGTTTGGGGTTTATTTTCTAAAAACTGACCACGCAATTGTAGTGGGTTAATATGGTACCGTAGGCAGCTGTCATTCAGAGCAGGGACCTGGATGGCCACTTTGGAGGGTCAGCCACACGGGGGTGGGGGTGGGGGAACTGAGCAGAGGGCACGGGGATGCACAGGGATCCAGAGGTGCCCTGTGGTCTCCCACGGATGTGCAGGCGCTGTGTCCAGCGTAAGGCAGGGTGGGCCGAGGGCTGGTCCTGCAGCCACTGCCTCCCCACTATTGTAGACAGGGAGCACCCCGGAGTCTATCCCATTGGCCAGGATGGCACGGTGGGGGGGTGAGGGTAGCTAAGGGGGTAGGGGGTAGAGAGTGGAAGGAGGGGGGCTTCTTATACCAGATGCCAAAAGTTGGAAAGATGAATGGACAAAGCTCTAGAGGAGCAAAAGTTAGCAAGATGGCTGGGTAGAAAAACAAAGCAAAACCCTCCGTCCCCATCCCTGTAAGAACCATGGGCTTGAGCAGGAAGGGGAAGGGCGTGGTCTTTGAGAAGTGAGTCCACCTTCTCCCAGTGGCAGCCCCTGAATAAAAGCCTCTTTCTACTTGGCTGGGTAGCTGAGTTTGAGCATGTGTCAGGGTTGGGGGTTGGATCTACCGTTGGGGCATATGCAGGAGGCAATCAATGGGTGCACAACTGGGTGGAGATCTCTCTCTCTCTCTCTCTCTCTCTCTCTCTCTCTCTCTCTTTCTCTCTCTCTCTCACACTCATCTACCAATAACAACAAAAAAATTCTAAAAACCACTTTCCTTTTGCCATAGCACCTGTCTCAAAGAGTCTGACTTTCCTTGCAGCAGACTGCGGAACCTGCATTTCGTTTACAAAAATAAGCCAAAAAATTAAATGATCAGGTTCAGGCAAATTTCTCCTCCGTTGGAATGCTTTCTCGCAACCTTCTCACCTTTCCTTCTCACAGCACAGGAGTCTGTTTATGAAAACAACATGGGGGGTGGGGGAGTGAGAGTTGGGAACAAAGCCGGAAATAAAGGACAACTGTTCTATTATTATTCCCTTGGTGACCCAATGCTCTCTTTAAAAGACAGACTGCCAAGGTCAGCGGGGAAGGGGGTTGAGGAAACTGGATAAAGGAAGGCAAAGAGAGTAGCCAAAGAACATATATGCATAGCTCATGGACGCAGACAACAGTGTGGTGATGGCCAGGTGATGGCCAGGGGAGGCATGGCAGGGGGATGGGTGGAGGTGGGCAAAGGGGAGGAAATGGAGGACATCTATAATAGTCTCAAAACTAAAATACCTCCCCAACCCCCAACCCCCCCCTCCCCCCCAGAAAAGAGAGAAAATGTTAATTTTACAGAAGGGAGTGGTAGATTTGAGCCCATTGGCATGCAAATTTTGGTCCTGATTAGATTCTAATAGTTTCACTGGATCATTCTTTCTGGTACAAAATGACTTCAGTTATCACCAGAGAATTCTGATTCCTCTGTTGTTTTTCTTTCGTAAGGTGGTTTTATCGGATCGCTGCATTGTGGAGTTCTTTTAAACCCTTGAAATCCAATCATGGTTTATTTTAGATATTTTTAAATCTATAAACCTGGACTCTTTCAGTAGCCCCACAGTTGAGCCAGGTTTGCTGACCCTGGTCATGGTTTCTGTGAAACAATTGCCTGAATTGTACAGTGCACAATTGAGTACAATGGTAGACTTGAAAGCCATCAGAAAGATTCTGTTTCCCTGGTGTAGTGAAGCAGTCAGATCTGAAACTTTGGAGAGTGAAGCTCAGAAGAAACTGGAGACCAAGCTGATTTATTGCTCATTTGATAAAAGCAACTTTGCTGGCCCTGACCAGCCTACCAAATGGAATTTTCTGCCTATATCTCAGTTGTTGGTTTGATTTAACCTAGGGTGTATTTGCAAGCCAACAATATTGTTTTAGGGCTCCTTTTGCTTTCTCTTCTTTGTTCTTCCATCTAATTTTGGATACTTCTTTTTATTAGAATGTGGGTGGTGGGCACACAATGCAATGTACAGATCACGTATCATGGAAACGTACGCTTGAAACATACATAATCTTATTAATCAACTAGAGGCCCGATGCACAAAATTCATGCAAGAGTAGGCCTTCCTTCCCCCGGCTGCCAGCACCGGCTTCCCTCTGGCACCAGGGACCCAGGCTTCCCTCGCAACCCTGGCTTCGTTCAGAAGGTCGTCCGGTCTAATTAGCATATTATGCTTTTATTAGTATAGATGTTACTCCCATAAATTTAATTTAAAAAAAAAAGACATTGCCTGATGATGACTTAATACATTTCTGGCTCACTACCATATCAATCTTGATTAAAATACTAAAGCTCCCATGGTCAAATTCTGATGGTCAATGGCATCCACTCATTCAGTGTGACGAATGCTGTCATTCTGCGTGAGATGTCCTACCAGAGTTATACCTTGGTGATGGAATGTACCAGAGACTATACAAGGGGATAAAATACACTTTGACTCACAGGGATCTGACTAGCACACAACTGGAAAAAGGATATGCCATAATAAATACCACTTAACTTGGTATGGGAGTACATATGTGCATATAAGCATTATTTTTTTTGTTGTTCAAGTACTAGTTCTATAATTCATGGGTGGTTTAAGAAATTTTCAAGCATAATTTTTTATATAGGCCATAAAGGCTGAAGCTGCAGAGTGACCATGACCCTTAGACCATCCATGAGCTCTACTATTCACCAATCTCTACCCGGCCCACTTATTTTACTTATGTTGCTTGCTAGGCTCCTTTAGGTTTCTGAATTTGCAATTCCTAGTCTAAAAGTCATCTCCGCCATAAGACATCCCTGGCTCTCACCAGATGAAACTGTTATCTTCTTCATCTAAATTCTACCTCCTCCCCTTCGACATGGACCTCTTTTATGGCACTTAGACCTTTCTACCTTTAAGAACATGTCTCAGCCCTTCTTATTCATAACTATCTTCCCATTCTCATTGTTGCACATGCACAGATACAGGAAAACCATAGACAAAATAGGGAGTCAAGATCTGGGGGTAAAGGTGGAGAAAATAAAACAGAGACCTTGCAGACCACCAGATATAATACATTTATCAAATGTGAATTCAAACATTCCTGGAGGTCAAAGCCAAACAAATAATCACAGATGCCTCTAAATAAAAGGCAAATGAAAAGCACGTGAATGCCTTCGGGGAAGCAAACATAGTCTCTAGTCATTGTAAGTCTCTTGATCGCAAGGACAAGCCTTTTTTCTATTTTGTATTGCCCCATAGATTCTCTCATAGAACCATGCTCCAGGTAAGGATTCAATAATTATTAGTTGAATATTTTCCCAAGAGTCTTCATTATCCTGGGGAATGGCCAGTTTGCTACCTGACCTTTGGAATCTTATAAGGGCAACTCGTTCAATGTACTCTCAGTTGTTCAACCTGGAAGTTCTTGACTAATAATAACCGACAACTGACTCATTGTGGCCTTCTACCCTAAATACCCACTACTTCTCATACCTCCTTAATAATTAAATTTTATCTCATTATACTTGTTGTCTTGAACTTAAACTCAAATTTCTCTCCCATCCATTTATACTTTTATTTTTTCCTGGGCATCACTCCTGCAAATGTTTTGAATAGTTGTGTCTCAGAAGTGCATATTCATTGACACAAGGTGGGTGTTGCAGGGGATCCAGCAGTTCTTCAAATTTATTGGACCACATTCTTGGCTGTGTATGTTCATAGGCAAGTCCATGTAGTTAGAGGCATGAAGAGGCCATGAAGAACTAATTATAGTGAAGACAAAGGCGGAGTGACACAGACAGCCACACACAATCCTGTTTGTTCAGGCTTTTCATTTCCCTGGGCTGTTTTCAGGGTTGTTTCTGTGAAACGCAAGTCGAGTTTGGCTCAGAAGGTGCAGCTGGGAGAATGCCCGCCATGCCGTGTCACTGTCCGCCTGCCATTCCCCGACAGGTGGAAGTGATACACCTGGCTCCTGGCCTTGACATATTTGTTCCCAGCTCCCAGGAATCTACCTTTGTATCCCCTACTGTCCCTTTCTTCTTCACTCTACCTGTGGCCCTCCCTCAGCCTGAGAGCTTATTCTGGCTGTCAATAGGTAATACCACTGCCAGCTTGGTTCTTCTCACCCAGGTGGCTAGAGGCCAAAGTTTCATCATGGAACTTTTCCCAGAGATTCATAGTACCTCAGCACCTTCAAAGCTTTTGTAGTCTGAGTTGGGGGAATCAGGGAGAGCATCCAGGTATACAGCAGGTGCTACAATGAAAAGCTGCCTTTGTCTCCACTTATTAGCTAAATGAATTATGGCCTTTTAAGAGAACACGAGTGGAATTCTATAACGTTCTCATCTCCCTGACTATGGCAGCTACCTCTTCATGTTTATACTCAACTGTTGAATAACTCTTTCAGATAGTTTGTCATAGCTCTGTTCAGGAGCTGGTCCCCTATCACCTCTCTGTGAAATGTAAACAGCTCACTGTTTAAATTCCTTGGCTTGGCTCTATCAAGAATACAAAAGATGTAACAACTTGAAAGACCTTCATAATCGGTAAGTCTATTTCCCTGAAAAAACAACAGATTGAAACCCAGAGAGGTGAAGTGACTTGTTCAAGGTCACACAGCTGTAAATGGCAAAACTTTTAGGGGAATAGAGGGAAGAGGTCAACCTCCCAGCCTGTGTGTGTGTGAGTGTGTACAATGATATACAATTATCATTGAGGCTTCGATGCTTGTGTTTTTACTGACAATATAACCAACTGGTTAAGTCTATAGACTTTGGGGTCAGAGAGGCTGTCATTGGCCCAGATGTCATTCATTATCTGTCTATACATTTGGACAAGTTGCTGAACCTCTCTGATCTTCAAAGTGCTCATCAGTGAGATGGAGTTATAGCTTTCTTGAAAAAAAATATTGTGGTGACATTGGTAAGAATAAGAAACTGCTGAGGATAATAATGATCATTAAAATTATCCTACAATCTTCACATAACACTGCTGTCATCCAGGATGATGTGTTATCTCCCCTCACCTCTCCTTTCTCTCCCAACTGCTTGCAACCTTTCTCCTCGTTGCCTTTGATTATGCCACACTCTTTCTTTTTCTGCACATTCAGTTCCTCATCTTCTCAATATCTCTGCCACTCCCCCATGTGTCTCCATTGCCTTGCTCACTTCCTACATCATTCAGTAAAACCCCGTTAAGCCAAAATCTTTGAACGAGCATCATAGGAAGTCAATGGAGAAGAAACCTATTGGTAGGTAGTTTGTCACCTGTGACAATTGCATGTTTAACCCAATTAGATGTACATTCCACTTCTTATTCCCTGACTCTGATATGAGACATCTACCTCTGAGCCTCCAGGGATGTTGCCCTCTTCTCCATCAAGGTGGGATGTCTCTGGCACATGGATTATGGAGCCGTTCGCAATGGCTAATGGGCCTTGCAGCTGTGCCAGGCTTTTGGTGCTCTTCCCAAGACAGTGGAAGAGCCTCTAGCTAGCTTGTCTTTTCTTGTCTCCTCCTCTCTGTAGCTATTACCTTACTTTTCCTTTTAGATCAAGCAGCAGCATTCTTTCTTCTTGGTATCCTGGATCTATTCCTACTCACCATGTCCACGTGGACAAAATGTCTGAGTGGACATGGCCACCCCAGCTTGGTCAGACCACATGTGGCTCATTGTCCTACACACAAGTCCCCCCGTGGCCGGCAGGGGGAACTGTGGAAACTGCAGCTTTACTGCATCTTGCAGGTTGGAAAAGGAATGATAGAAACATCTTTTATAACCTTCTCTGAACTTATCTGGTATTTCAAAGAACGTAACTTTTGCCCGGCAGAACAAATGCATGAATGTAAAAGAGGAGACTTACTTTGGCTGCTCTATCACTGAGGCCACTCTGTCCCAGGTTTGCAGGGCAAGTATTTCCATTTGAACCCCATCCTAGATTCTTACTATCAAAGAAAATTTATATTTAACAAAATCAGTGATCTTTTATTAATTGTGTAGACAGGCTTGGACAGCCATTGCCTCCCTAATCCCTCTTAGGCTCCTTATTTCATCTTTGGGGCGCACTCTCCCAGTGAGACATCTGAGAGTGTCCTCCTGTTTGATGTCCGACACATCGCTGCTAAGGAGGCATCAGAAAAATGTAAGAGCTTTTCTTGTGCTGCCCCTCCCCCTTCAGTTCTTAATCTTCCAACTACTCTCTTTTTTATCTTAGGCACTAAATTTAGTTTTCATATCTTTCCATTTTTCCTTTTGGTATACTGTTATCATTTTTTTTTTGTCAGCACAAAACCATTTTTATTATCCACAAACCTCCTCCACTTAAAACAAAATTCAACGTTCTTATCAGGCAACCAGATACCAAGTGTGTCTGTTGTGACACAATACGTCCTCTATGATGTCTTCAAGCCAGAAATGTTTAACTTGAATCCTTTAAGCCTTTAGCTGCTGGTAAACATTTCTGAGTTAGTGTCGTAAAACACAGTGGGTGGGGTCAGGTGCTGGATGAGAAGAGAGGGAAGGGACAGAACAACCAGATGCAACGTGTTATCCTGGATTGGAACTGATCTGAACCGCTCATCTCTTACGGACATTTTAGCAAATTTAAAACTAGATTAGGAATTAGATAAAATAAAAGTTTGCTGTTATGGGAAGGCAGAGATTGGTAAATAAAAAAGTAGATTACAATATAGCATGTGTAATGTTATCTGATGTTGAATTAAAAATACACAAGTATTTTAATACACACATATATGTTTATATATGCGCATACAGATGATATTCATAAAAATATCTGTAAGCATATACATGCCTTGTGTTTTATTTTTATTATGGATCTATGTTTTCTAACATTCTTTTGCAATAATTATATGAATTAATTAGCTAATTAATTATGAAAGTAAGAAATTTTGTTAGTAATGATGTGGTAACATGCACTGCTCTTGGTAAGACATCAAAGACTTGTGAAGACTTTAATAAGCTGATAATTCAATTATCTTCATTATTGTGATTTTTAAGCATCCGGGGATGATAATTCTTCTGGAACTTATTGCTACCATTGGCCCCTTAATTAATATTGTTGAATATTCACACCACTGATTAAAGAGGAGTAAAAAATATATCAAGTGGTAAAAAATAACCCGAATCCTGATGTCTGAAACTTTATTGTCATTCACACAATCTCTCCTTTTGTTAAAACAAACTACTGCATCTTTTTCACCCACACGTCTACTGATGGACGCTTGGCTGCTTTCAAATCTTGGCTATTGGAAATGCTGCTGCAGTGAACACAGGGGTGCATGTGTTCTTCTGAGTTAGTGTTTTGAGTTTCTTTGGCTATATTTCCAGAAGTGGAATCACTGGGTCATAAGGCAGTTCTATTTTTAAATTTTTAAGGCAGCTCCATAGTGTTTTCCACAGTGGCTGCACCAATCTGCATTTCCACCAGCAGTGCAGGGGGGTCCTCTTTTCTCCACATCCGCACCAGCACTTGTTTTGTTGATTTATCCATGGTAGCCATGCTGACAGGTGTGAGGTGATAGCTCACTGTGGTTTTAATGTGCATGTCTCTGATGATTAGTGATGTTGAGCATCTTTTCATATGTCTATTGGCCATCTGTATGTCCTTTTTGGAGAAATGTCTATTCAGGTCCTTTGCCCATTTTTAATTGGGTTGTTTATTTTATTTTATTTTTGTTGTTGAGTTCTATAAGTTCTTTATAAATTTTAGAAACTCGGTTGTGAAAAAGAAGGAAATATTGCATTTTGCAACAGCATGGATGGACCTGGAGAGTATTATGCTAAGTGAAATAAGCCAATCATAGGAAGACAATACCCTATGATTTCATGTATATGAGGAATCTAATGAACAAAAATAAACTGACGAAATAGAAACACACTCATAGATACAGAGAACAAACTGACAGCTGTTAGAGGGGAGGGGGTTTGGGGGATGGGTGGAAAAGGTGAAGGGATTAAGCAAAAACAAAACAAACAACCCACCAAACCAATTTATAGACAAAGACAATAGTATGGTGATTACCAAAGGGAAAGCGGGTGGAGGAGGTAAAAGAGAGTAGAGGGGGAATAAATGGGTGGTGAATACACAAAACAATATACAGAAGATGTAATATAGTAGTATACACTTGAAGCCTATGTAATTTTATTAACCAATGTCACCTCAATAAATTCAATAAAAATTTAAAAATATATATATTTAGAGCAAAAAGCCCTACGGAAGCTATCTGGTTACATGAGAAAAAAAAAGCACAGAAAGTGATGACTTTTAAATGACAGAAGGCTGAACTCTTTTTAAAAAAATATTTTTATTGATTTCAGAGAGGAAGGGGGAGGGGGAGAGAGATGGAAACATCAACGATGAGAGAGAATCATTGATTAGCTGCCTCCTGCACACCCTCCATCCCCACTGGGAATCGAGCCCACAACTTGGACATGTGCCCGGACCGGGAATCAAATCATGACTTCCTGGTTCATAGGTTGATGCTCAACCACTGAGCCATGCCAGTCCGGCAGAAGGCTGACCTCTTTTTTTAAAAAAAATATTTTTTTTATTGATTTCAGAGAGGAAGGGAGAGGGAGAGAGAGATAGAAACATCAGTGATGAGAGAGAATCATTGATCAGCTGCCTCCTGCATGCCCCACACTGGGGATTGAGCCCACAACCCAGGCATGTGCCCTGACTGGGAATCAACCATGACCTCCTGGTTCATAGGTTGATGCTCAATCATTGAGCCATGCCAGCTGGGCTGAACTCTTGATTTTCAAACTTAGGCTATACATTCCTTAGGTTTAAAGGAATAAAGAACTAGGTAGATACCATAGTCTCAGCCCTAACTGATGAGTTACAATCAATAATGATCTCATCTGTCTCATTCAGTGGACTTTTTTTACATACAGAATCATACACATTTCTCTATTACACCGTGCCACATTTATCTCATCATGTTAAACCAGGGGATTATCATTATTACCTAAAAGCCATGAAGGCCATTGCTTCCTTCACATTTGTCCTAAATTCTAGAAACAGCAAGGAGTTAAGGCACACGGCAATCAATGGTTATGTTTAAAAATAGTTACTAATTGTAATAGGCTTTTATTCAGAAAAGAAGAATATAAAGACAGCCACTCACCAAATGAAAATTATTATCTTAGTTTCCATGAAGTATTTTTTTCCCCTCAAAAAATACTTAGAGTTGGGTTATGGGCTTCCTGCCTTGGTAGGTTCCACTTCTTTGAGTCACTTTGCTGTTTCTAATATCTTTCACTAATCACAGTCACAGAAATGACAGGCCCAAACTGGACAGCTGTTTCTTGAAAATAAAATGTCTGATGGCAAAAACGATTGCCTTTGCCAATGAAAAAGCAAAGGCATCTGTATTTCTCAACGAAAAGGGACTGTTTCTTGGTTTTTCGGATCCTTTGTAGTTTTAGGCCACATTTAGATGAATCTGTTTTGCGAAAATACTGAATTTTCCAGTGAAATTGGTTAAGTATTAGCCTTTTGTCAGGCACAAATAACAGAATCACGACATGTTCAAAGTTCCAAGATGCTTAGTGTAACAATAATGTAGTCTGTTTCATTTTCCTTAGATTCCGAGGGAAACAAGATACTACAGTCTGATTGTTTGGAACAGCTTTGAAGCCAAGAAAGAACCTTCATTACTACTCATTTGTTTCTGTAGTGAAGGTTGACATGTTTCAGGAGATGTGGTAGTGCAAAGAAACGCAGTTGGAGTAACCAAATACCACTGTAGAGAGCATACCCAGGAGCAATCAAGGACCACATATGTAAAGAGAAATGTGATTTCAGTTTTATAAAAGAGAAAGGTTAGATTATTCTACCTTTAAATTAAGAGTAAGAAACATATGAATCTAAAAGCACTATAAATCATCATCATCATCATCATCATCATCATCATCACCACCACAATGGACTCGTTTTTTCCATTCCAGGACAAAAAAAAAAAAAAGAAAGAAAGAAAGAAAGAAACTGATAGGAAGAGAGAGACAAAAAGAAAACACAGGAGAAAAATTGAAGATGAAAGAAAAAAAGTGCCATCATGCAGGTCCCAAGAAACACTTTCATGGCATAATTGCCCCAAGATGTGGCTTTTTAACATTTTTGTTACTAAAGATTTTAAAAACTCCATGTGTTTTTTGTTACTATTGTTTTGATGACATCAATACTATTATCTTTTTATATTTAGTTCTTGTCAATGTAGTACTTTGAGGGCCTGATGTGAGCCATCAGAAATTCCTCATCCGGGTCTGCAGTTTTTAGTAACATTCTGCCTTATAAAATGTGAAATCACACACAGGAGTTAGTGTAAAGGTGTTCAGGCTGTATAGAAATGTCTTTTTTGTCCTTACGTCTTCCAAACACATCAAGGAGGCTAAAAAAATTAAAACAAACAAAACCAAATAAGCAATAATGGTGGTTTAGATATGATGGACTTCAATGTTATTCTAGCACAATGCTTTCATTTTATGAAAATACCAGGTTCCCCAAAATTGTAATTACTTATTCAAGCATCATAAAGGCGAGTGGTGATGTGGAACCCAAGTCATCATTCCTCTTCCTATTTTCTTGCCTTTACATAGATAATAAAGTTATGGCACTCAGATAGCTCATAGAATTTCCCACTACATTCCACATTTTACCCAAAAGTGTACCCCGAATAACTGAGCCAGATGCCTAGTAGATGACACAATTATGCTTGCTTTTTCTAAGACCTCTGCATTAAAGATATCAATGACATTTGGATACAGTTTCTTTGAAGTATCTAGTAATAACTGGAATTTCTCCGCATTCCAGTTATTACAAAATAAAAAACTCAAATTTTTATTTGTATGAAAGCCTTTCAAACTGTAAAGAAATGGACGAGGAAAATTGATGTGGCCCTTCCTTCTTCTCTACGCCTGGAACAGTAACTTACAAATGGGTCACCATGAGGACAAATGAGGAATGATTGTCAAATAGCTGACACAGGTCAACCCTGGCTTCGTGCATATACCGCAGCAAACACATTCTGTTTTTCTTTTAAAAAACCAGAAGCTAGAATTTATTTATGGAAAGAGAAAGCATTTTCATTTTCACAACTATCAGGACATGGAAAACTAAATCCCTAAATTTGTCATTGCGAACAGCCTCAAAAGTTTAAAAGGAACTACTTCTGTCTAGCTCTCAACAAAAAGTATCCAAGAGTTGCTAATGAAGTGACATTTCTACTGCACCTTTGTATTGTTTATTTAAATCTTCAATAGAAATTATCTAATGAGCACAAGGAAATTTAGAAAAAGAAATATAAAGTTTAGCTCGATCAACTTAGGCCAACTAGATAATTCATTCAGTTGTCTGAGTGACAATCTGGTTTGATTTTGTAGATTTTTTGACACACATCAACTAAAACTACACTTCTTTTTTTGTGGGGCACATGATTTTGATAAATCCATCTAGGTAAGAATGTGGACTCATTAAAATGTAATTAAGTTCAATGGACATAGACACTAGGGGGTGAGGGCATGTGCTGGAGAGTGGGAGTGGCTGGGGAGAGGTCAATGGGGGAAAAATATAATATTATAATAGTTATGTACAGGCCAGTGGGGTGTTTGAAATATGAGGGGGACCACTTTGTAAAGTATATGATTGTCTAACCACTATGTTGTACACCTGAAACTAATATAGAATAATATTGAATATGAACTATAATTGAAAAAAAGATAGGTATATGTTTTTCATCACAATAAAAAATAAAATTTAAAATTATTTTCTTTTTTATACTCTTTATGTTATAAGATATCCATAGTATGTGAAAAATCAATCTGTATTTGCTTATTGTGTGAGTATTTAAACATTTGGTGCACATATCCAAAATATAAGGTTTGATTAAATCCACTTTATATTGTATCAACTTACATATTCTACCAAAACATATTGGGATGGTAAAAGCCAAAGATAAGATTAGCTTATAGAGAAAAACCTGAAACTTCATTTAAATCTAATAACACTAAAATAAAAAGATAAATCTTCATATTTAAATTCTGCATTTAATCTGGGATGAATAAAAACCCATCAAGTCTAATATTATAGAGGGTCTCAGCATAAATTCTATCAATTTATGCTGTTCTTGATATTTTTTCTCCATTCATTCATCTAGCATATATCCCACACGGTATTTTAAAGATCTATACTTGCGATGCTGAAACTACACAAGTTCACCTCTGATGGAGAGATATAATAAACTCTAAACAAATAGTAAGAAAAATAATGTCCTAACTACCTTACAATTTACAAGTCTTTCTGCAGTGGAAATGATGCTTCATTTATTATGAAAAAAATGCTACTTCATTTCCTTCATGCCCACTCCTTCCTAATTTTAAATTTTATTCTTACCCCTTCTTACTTTCAAACTGTACTGCTTGGGCCTGACAGTTAAAAATATAGAGCCCTTGTTGAGTCAGTTAACTATTACTAGATAATCCCTTAGTTGCACAAAGATCAGAAAAGCTTTGAAATAACCTATTTTAGGGATTCTGTTGAGTTTTAGCTAAGAGCTGGCACTCCTCATTTGGAGCTTAGATGGGATTAAGGGCATTAAAATGGCAAACAAAGCAATGGTTTTATTCTCCCGATTT
>NW_005873787.1:0-20066 GCF_000147115.1 Myotis lucifugus | reverse complement strand
CGGATGGGGTGCGGCTCAAAATATTGTTGTAGAAAAACAAATCCGGCTGCGCTGAGGCCTCTGCCCAGGTTGTCCTCTCCCGCCCACACCATGGAGCTCATGTCCAGCATCTCCAAATAACTCCTATGGCCTCTCCGCCCGGATCCCTCCAGTGTGTTGTTTGAGCTGTGTATTCAGATCCTCGCACAACCCAGGGCAGTGGGTTCCGTCTGTGTGCCTCCCCGAGGAGGCCGGGGTCTCTCCTGCAGCCCCGCCTTCCCTCAGGCAGGAAAAGATGGAGGCGCGGTAGTGAAGTGAGGAGGCCGGGCTTTGCTGTGTGACCCGGTGCAGATCCACTGCCCTCTCTGGGCTTCAGTCAAGGGAGAGGTTGTGATCTCTAAGGGGCTGTCCAATTCTGACAACCAGACCCATACCAGGGCGGGAGTTTGATGAGCAAGTCTAGACCTCATCTCCCTCCTTCCTGGGACCCCATCGCGTGCCAGACCAGGGTGCAGAGTAGGGAGCCCACAGGCCCTGCCCTCGACCCAGAGTTCCACTGCATGAAAGGGCAGACCCAGTCCCTCGGCCCAAAGCCGGGGAACCCTGGTGGCTGGGTCTTAAACCATGAGTAGGGCTCCCTGGGCCCTGAGAGGAAGGCTTTCCACAGCCGTGAGGAGCACAGCGGGTGGGAAAGCGTGGTGTGTCCACAGCCAGGCTGGTGTGGCTGGAGGAGAGTGTGTGTGGGAGGCTCATGGCCTCACTGGTCATTCTCCACCCACTCCTCTGTCCTGGGCACTGGGCTGCTCTCCTAGTGGACACTGTCTGTGCCTGCAACATGCCCTCACCATGCAGACCAAGGGCTCCTGCACAGAGAGGTAGGCTGGTGAGGCACTGGGCAGGAGATGGCCCGTGCAAGAGGGAACGGCCCCTGCAACTCTCTGGCCGGACCGGGGGCTCCTGGCATGCAACCCTGGAAGACGAGTCCCTGGGTGGAGTTAAGGATGGGACGGCCTTGCCCAGGAGAGTGGGGGAGCCTGGAGCAATCTGGTGGTCCCCTTCGTGAGCAAGGGCTCAGGACCCCTCTGCCTGTTCCTGCTGCAGGAGATGATGAAGGTGTCCGATGGCAGCCTCCTGGGGGAACCTGGGGACACACCACTAAGCAAGAAGCAGGGTGTCAAGTGGCAGAGGCCGAGGCTCACCCGCCAGGCCGTGATGCGGTGCTGCCTGGTCAAGTGGATCCTGTCCAGCGCTGCCCCGCAGGGCTCAGGTAGGGCTGGGGCGGGGCTGGGGATCTGATCGGAGCTCTGTCCTGTCTGGGGGCCCAGAGATCGACCTGGGGCCCCAACCCAGGCCACACCACCTCTGTCTCCATCGGAGATGTTTTCATTCATTCGTGCCCGTCCTCATTCTTCCATGCAGGCCACTGAGCTCAAGGCAGGGCCCCCGAAGGTGGAGACAGAGGGCTGGGACCATGCTGAGGTGCTAGTGGGGCCGCTGGTGGGGTGGAGCCCAGTTTCAGAGGCTGGCAGGCTGGGCTTGCTGCACCCACCTCATCTGCTGGGTAACATGGGGCTGGAACTCATCCTTTCTAAGTCCTCTGTTGCCCGGCCAGTGTGGCTTAGTGTTTGAGCATCGACCCATGAACAGGAGGCCACGGTTCAATTCCTGGTCAGGGCACATGCCAGGGTTGTGGGCTCGATCCATAGTTGAGGGGCATGCAGGAGGCAGCCGGTTAATGATTCTCTCTCGTTTCTATCACTCTCTCCCTCGCCTTTCCTCTCTGAAATAAAAAATATATATATTTAAAAAGAGGGTGGGGGCTGGTGCTCACCTGCAGGGCACATGTAGGACACATGTGAAGAAGGGCAGCAGTGTGTGCAGGGGCTGGGGAGAGGGGCCCTCCCTAGTGCACGCAGGGCTGGTGCTGGCTCTTTACCGGGCCTGCACTCTGGGTGTTTGTGAGGCATGGGGAGAAGTGGCTGCCCTGTGCTGGCTGTGGCAATACCTGGTGTTTGCTGTGTGGCCTTGTACAGCCCCATCTTCTCACACACATGCACAGACCATGCACTCACACCTGTGCACACCTACCATGCACACCTGTGCACACCAACCATGAACACCTGTGCACCTGCTACACGTGTGCATGCCTGCTCACCATGCACATACACATATCACACACAGGCACACACACAAACAGGTGTGCATGAGATTCTGCCGCTCTGACTTTAAGGAAAGGGTGCAGATGTGGCTCTGATAGCTGTCTTGTTTGTTGTCTCAGACACTCTGTGCTTTCCAGGGGCCTCAGTCCCCTTCGCTGGAGAATGGGCACAGCCGTGGCCCCATTCCCTCAGCATGATGGGGTAGGAGTGAGGAGGGTAGAGTGAAGAGGGTAGAGTGAAGAGGGTAGGAGTGAGGAGGGTAGAGTGAGGAGGGTAGAGTGAGGAGGGTAGGAGTGAGGAGGGTAGAGTGAGGAGGGTAGGAGTGAGGAGGGTAGGAGTGAGGAGGGTAGAGTGAGGAGGGTAGGGAGTTTAGAAGGGTAGGAGTGAGGAGGGGAGCCGGCACAGAGGCTGGTAGCCAACTTCCAGCCAGGGCCTGTGTCCTTGACCCGAGAACCCACTCCAGGGGGCTCCCAGCCACACTCCAGCCACCTCTGCTTCCTCGGGCACCTGCCTGTCTGGTGCTGCTCTGTCACCCTGGCCTGACGTTGGTTCTTGGCCTTCCCCACAGCGGCCTCCCACGGGAGCGCTAATGCACGTGAACCACGGTGTGGGGTCCATGTGCACCTCCTTCAACTTCTGGGGGCAGGCGAATAGATTTTGCAGGTGGCAGAAACATGAAGTCATTACAAGTTTATGCAAACAGCTCACCTGGGAAGCTCCCACAGGATGCTGATCATCCTGCAGCAGGATAAACACTGGGCTCCCCAAGTCCCGTGGAGAGCAGAGGGAGCGTGGCACTCCCGACTGACCGGGCTCCTCCTCCCTCCCTGGAGGCTCCATCCCACCCCCCACTCCTCCCTGGCTACACAAGATCCTCCCCTTCCTCCGAGATCTCACAGCCCCTCCGCCTGGCCTCAGTGTCTCCCTGTCGCTCCCTCCCTAAGTCTCTCCATCCAGCACCCCACCCGCCAAAGGCCTTTCTCCGTCTCCAGTTTCCGACTTTCAGGCTGGGCTGGTGTGGTGCGCCACCCTTCGCTGGGGCGGTTCGCACACCCGAATGTGGGTGGACACGGAGAAAGGCGAGCTGGGAGCAGGCTGCTGTGTTTAAGGCCACAGTGAGGGGGCCAAGGCGACCACACCCACATGTCCCACCTTCGGCTTGGGGTGGGCTCTGAGAGGGCAGGGCCTTTCACATTCAGCTCCTCCTGGGCGATCCGGATGTGTCTGCTTAGCAACGTGGAGGGGGAGGAGGCAGGCCCAAGAGCCATCAACAGCTCTGGGTGGATGTGTTTACCAGGCAGCCTGCCAGGCAGTGCAGATCACTGTTTACTAAAAACTTGATTGGTGCTCAGGGAGGTCACGTGACTCGGCAGGTTGCATGGAGTGAGGGGCATCGTCGGTTCTGACCTGGGCTTCTCCCTCTGCCCACCCTGACCTGTGTCTCCCGGGTCTTTTCTCTCGGGAGCTGAGGGAAGAGGGAGCTTCTGGGTTTGTGTGGGCAGCACGTGCTCACGCACGGGGCAGGGGAGACCATGCCTGCCTCCTCCATCCCACACGTCCTGTGTGTGTCCCACAGGACGGCACCGCTGGTCCCATGGAGGGCAGTGTTCGCACCTGAAATGCTGAGCTGAGCAGCCGGCGCCCTCCTCCTCCGGGAGCTTCCCCGAGCGGGCGCTGGGCACAGGGAACAATGGGCACCATTCAGTGCGGCTCCTCGCAGCAGCGGAAAGCACAGGCAGCCGAGACACTGTGCCCTTGTTGTCAGGGTTTTTCCATTCACAGAAGCCAGTCAGAGAGGCGGGTTTCTGGGGCAGCCAGAGCAGAAGCCCGGGCCCGGGCTCAGGAAACCGCACGGCCACTGAGCTTAGGCCACCTCGGCCCAGAGCGGATGGGACTCGGGGGCCAGAGTCCTGCGGGCCCAGGCTGACCGGCTGCCGCGGTGCCCTGGCGTCACTCCTGGGCTGCCAAGGGCCCTCTAGAGTGGTTGTGCCCAGGAAAGGGGAGCACAGGGCCGGCAGTGTCCCCCTCATCCTCCCCGGCACTGGGGGCCATCTCAGTGGCCCAGGGGCAGCGCCCCTCTAAGAAGCATTCTTCTTTGGGATCTAAAACCTCCCTTCCGGAAAGCAGAAGGACTGTGCGTGGTTGGCCAGATGGTGTGAGGGCCACCGCCACCACTTCCCGCAGGCCCTGGACCCGTGTTCCTGGCTGGAGGGGGAGCAGCACCCGCTTCACACAGGACAGCCCCTGGGCCTCAGCTGTTCTGGAACCAGCTGACAGGGGTGCTCCCGCTGCTCTGTGAGGCTCTGGACACTGGGGCAGGGTGAGGCCAGGGGTCTTGTAGGCACTGGCCTTTGGCTACACTTCCTTGTAAAATGAGTCGCTGATGAGAACAGTGATGTGCGGGACACTGTGATGGGTGGTGGTGTTGGCAGAAGCGGGCGGGGAGGAAAGCCCTCAGGCAGAATGAGTGCCTAGTGAGACACCCTGCCGGGAGGGAAGGGATGCAGTGTAGCTGGCCTGCCACCTGCTGGCCAGCTGGGCACTCGACAGCAGCTGCGGCCAGCCCAGCCCAGCCCAGTGAGGGGACCTAAGGAGCTCTGGTCCACCGCAGCCAGGAAGACAGGCAGATGACCAGCAGACAGGCCATCCTGCCCACCTGACCCGGGGCCGCCTCAGGCCCTTCAGAGGGCGTCGCAAAAGACTGACATTCTCACACCGCCTGGTTGCCACTCCTCCAACCTATTTCCTCCCCTCCCCTGGCCCTTGAACAAGTGGTTGGCAACTGCCCAGGACATTGTGATCTGTATCCCAGGCCACGTGGGCCAGCAGACATGTTCAACATTCTGCCCGCCAGGGCGATGTCCCTTCTCCACGTCCCTCCCTGGGTGGGCTGTCTGCAAACTTAGAGTTGGTGCCAGCATTTCCTGCAGCTCTGTCTGCAAATGACATATGAACACATCTCCTCAAATGGTCGTAGGGACTCCACAGGGGGCCTGGGGTGTGTGTTGAGGGAAAGATGGCAATGCAGCTGTTTACCGGGGAGGGGGAGGTGAGGGGGCTGAGCCCCTACAGATACACCTGAGCCTTCTAGATGCCTCGACCCTAAGCCCATACAGAGCACCTGTGCATGACGATAGCGCCTTAGCGCCGAGGGAGAGTTGATCCGCGCTCCTGGTGGGCATCCCGGTCTCAGGGCCACCCGGCGTCCCACAGTCAGGCACCCCCTCTCCATGACAGCCCAGTAAGAAGCCACTCGTTCCATGTCCAGAGAAGAAGAGATCTTTGCCAAAGAAAGCCTGGCTTTGCTCAAAACCCCAGGAGACCATGGAATGTTGCATGGAGCCTGCCAAGGGCCCACAGGACCTGGCGCCCCATGGAGTGCTTGGTCCTCAGGCCCAGGGCAGAGCAGCCTCACTTCCCTGGAGCAGCCACTAACTGTGGTGCATAAGAAAGCACTGCACTTACTCACATGCAAGAGAAACCCGACTACAGTGACTTAACTTAGAGGCAAGCAGCTGCTGTTTAAGAATCTGGGCTGGGGCCGGCAGCACTTTAGCAGCTTCAGGATGTCAGAGTCAAGGGCTTTGGGTTTTCCTGCCCTTTCCCTCAGTCCCAAGGTCGTGGCTTTGGCTCCAGCCACCATGGCTTTGCTCCAGGCGAGAGGAAGGGGAAAGCAGGGGAAAGAGGAAGTGGTGGCGCCCACCTCAGGGCAGCAACACCCGCAGACACTTCTGGAGGACTTGGTCTACGTGGCACAGGCAGAACGAGGAGCCCTGGCTGCAAGGAATGCGGGGAGCGGCAGTTTTTAAGCTGGGCACGTGTCCACCTCCGACAAAATCTGAATTGTGTCGTTGAAAAGACAGAGGAGGATGGATATGCGGTGGCATTCTCTCCAGACGTGCCTCCTAGAGTCAAGGTGACAGAAAGCACCAGCGCCCAGAGGACCTTAGCTAGCTGCCTGCACACACTAGGTTCTCAGTAAATGTGGGGGCAGGGGTGGTCGGTCAGCAGTTCCTCCTCCAAGCACACACTTGATTTTCCCTATCCTCCTCATCAGAGGGACCCCTGGCCGTCTCCCCATTTTGTAGAGGCACCAGCAGGGCGGGGGGATGGGGCCAGTGAGCAGAGGCCAGGCCCACCCATCCCCCGGCCCCGCCCAGGGTCCCTGGCCCCTGAGCCTCCCGCAGGGGCTGGGCAGGAGCAGGGCTGCTCCTTCGGGAGCAGAGAAGCCCTGGGACCTGGATGAGGCCCCTTTGCAGTGAGATGACACCCTCAGCCAAAACTCACACCAGCAGCACCTCCTCATCGGTGTGGGAGCTCAGGAGCTAGCCCACCCCCTCCCAGCCCAGGCAGCTGCAGGAGCCCTTCCACCTCCAGGCAGTGGGCTCTGGGGTCCTGAAGAGCCAGAGCCAGGCTCAGGGAAGGGGCCTGGCCAGCCCTGGGTGGGAGCAGAGATCCCCGGCTGAGGGCTGAGGAAGGCCCAGAGAGCAGGAAGGGTGGACAGGCTGAGACCCACAGGAGAGACGCTGGGTGGACAGGCTGAGACCCACAGGAGAGACGCGGAGACAGACCAGAGGGAAGGGAGAGAGAGAGAGAGAGAGAGAGAGAGGGAATGTTTCTGGAAGAAAAGGCTCTGGGTGTTCAGTTGGGGAGAGGCAGGCAGAAGATGGACAGAGCTGGTGGGGTGGCAGAGTGAGGGCAGGGGCAGGAGAGGGGCCCCTGGGACCCAGGTCAGGCCCAAGAGGCCTCTGGCCAGGCCTGGGGGGCCACCTGAGGCTGCAGAAGGGGCCAGCATGGCTGCCGGAAGTTCCTGGGCGATGCCCATCAGCTTCTTCTTCCACTTCCTCTCTGGGAACCTGGCTCGAGGGGAGGAGCACTCAGCAGGGCAGAGTGTGGCGCAGGAAGGAGCCCCAAAGGGCACCCACGTAGAACAGGGCGGGTGACTGGGGGCGGTGGCCCTGCCCTGGGACCTGTGGGCCGTGAGTGCCAAGCCAGGGCTCCCCTACTCGTGGGCCTGGGGAGGGAAAGGAGGCGAGGAAGGGTGGGGGGCTGCATTGCCGTCTTTCCCTCAACCCACACCCCAGACCCCCTGGGGAGTCCCTAAGACTGAGGCACAGTCCAGGCAGCAGGGAGCCACGGCCACCTGTGCACACTGACCCCATGCCCTGCCCCTCGACTCCTCCCTCCCTGGGAAGCCCTCTCCCCGCCCATCAGAGACAGATGTGAGGAAGGAGCGAGTGTGTGCACAGACCTGCGGGAAGTGCTCAGTCAGGGACAGCCATCTTGCTGCATCGATGAAGACCAGCCGCCCAGGGATTGCTGGCCGGAATCCAGGGGGCGCCCTTGCAGACCGAGCTCTCCAGCTCCCCTCCGGGGGAGAAGCCCCGTGTGGGAGGGACTCCTGGGAGGGCCAGACCCCCTGCCACAGGCCTCCTCTGCCCACGTGTGTGCCGGAGCCCAGGGCTGAGCAGGACCAGAAGGAGGGGAGGCCACGGCCCAGGAGGCAGCAGGGGAAGAGGGACGCCTGCATGGGGTCCCCTGTTTCCTTGGCTGGATGCCCGGAGGCGGTGCCAGGAGATTTGTCCTCTGCAAGGGGAGACCCCAGCAACTTCCAGCCCTGTTGTCTCCTCTTATGGGAAGGACTCAAAGGAAAGGAAGCTACAGAAATCACGTGATTCCCTGGAGAGCTATAGAGCAGAGCCCTAACAGAAAGATGTCCGTGTAGACGGTGACGTGTTGGCTTCTTGGCCAAAGCTAGAAGCCGCTTATGCGGCCCAAAGGTGTTCGCAGCTGCCGGGGACCACGTGCCAGCACTGAGCAGGGCTGGGCTGGGAAAGCCGGCCTTTGTCCCTGTGCCAGGGCGGGGCCTAGTCCCCCAGGGTGTGCCCTGACAGCCTCGCCCAGAGCCCGGTGTGCTAATACCTGTCGGTATCTGAATGCTAATGAGTAACATGCAAAGAAAAGAAGAATAAGAACATAACCAAAAATCCGTGGAATAATAATGGTTTAAAATACTCAAAAGCAATAGAAATCTCTATGAATAAGAAGACAGAGTTCCGACAGAATGGAGGTTGGCTGAGGGGGTCCAGTGGCGGTGTGAGTCTGAGGCAGGGGTGTGACCTCAGGGCCCACTGTGGGGGGACTCGGGCTGCAGGGCACAGGAGCCCAGGGTCGCCTGGGGCAGGGCCGTGACAGCCATGCTGACTGCAGTCTCTGTAACTGGGGGTCTTTGTTCTGGTAGCTTCGGGCTCAGTTATGAACAGTGTTAGCTGCCTGATATACTTGCAGCCTGGAGCAGGGGTGAGGGAGGGGGCGCTTTCTCTCGCTCCCTCTGCCTGTCTCTCTGTCTCAGTCCATCTCCAAGGGGAGGGATGATACTGCAGGTCCCTCACCAGCAAAACACAGGCATGGGCTTGCTGGCTCCTTCCAGCCCCGGGGACGCTGGCTCTGGGATGGCAGTACGGTGGGTGGGGTGGGGAGGAGCCCCTGGGAGCGGGGACCCAGGGGGCTGAGAGCAGGCTGAGTGTGAACCCTGAGACTCTGCTGAGAACACAGATGCTTGGCATCGAGGCAGGAACACGCAGAGGAAGCTTGGCTCTCGTCACCCGTGACCCTTCAGTCCGCTCTGAGGAACTGGGGTCCTGTGCTGTGGATGAAGTTCATGCAGACCCTGTGCTCACCTCCCAGGTCGGGGAGCACTCAAGGACTCCTTTCTGGCCCAACATCAGAGCTCCAGACCCCATTTACGTGGGGCTCCCCTCCCCATGACTGTCCCAGGCTTAGGGTTGGAGAGGGAAGGCAGAGGGTGGGCAGGGCCCTGGGTGTCCCCAGGCCCCGCAGTTCGGGGACCAGGCCAGTGCCACTCCCATCGGAGCACATGATGCCCCATGGGCTCGTCCACAGTGTGAAGGCGGCCCCTCCCAGGTCGTCTTTCAAGGAGGAGGGTGGAATGTTGAAGATGGATTCCCCTGTTTTCTTCCACAAGGTCTGAGGCAGCGCTGCAGAAACACCCTCTGCCTCCACCACCATGGCTGGGGGGATCCACGTCCCTCCCCTTATCCTGGGGCCTCTGGCCAGTGTAGCCAGTGGCCATTACCCTGACCTCCTCCCGGTGTGGGTCAGACCCCGCTGGCCCTGTAACCCCTAAGCTCCAGGTACTCGGGCCCAGATCCCACAGGCTTCCCAGCAGCCCCTCAGCTGGCTGGGTGAGGGCAGGAGGTGGAACTCCCCAGCACACAGCCTGCCCCTCCAAAGAAGCCCTCCCTCCACCTCATAGCCTCGGCTTCTCTGCCCCTGGTGGGACGAGGAGGGCTGAGTTACCAAGTCCCCTTCCCAGGCCCTGAGGGTGTGACCTGCCGACCTGGTCTTAGCCATTGGGATCTCTGCCAAACTCAAAATGAAAAGTCACACTTAACTCCTGGAATCCACATCAAGACAGCGACTTCTGGGCCAAGCAGCCCATTCTGCCCAGGCCCGGGGCCCAGGCCCGGGGCTCCCAGGGAGGAGGCAGGCACAGGGCAGAGGCAGGGAGGGGCCAGCGACCAGGGAAGGGGGCAGAGACTGAGGCGGCAGAGACCCACGATTCCAGACAAAGGTGGGCACAGCTGGCTTGACTTGTCCAAGCATCATCCATGATGTGTTAAAAATAGAATTCTCCTGCAAATAGACAGGCTGTGTGTCCAGGTTCTGCTGAAGTCCTGGAGGAGGGAAGCAGCAGAATGGCAAAGCTGGTTCAAAAAGACACCCAGGGGGTTGCAGAGAGGGTGGAAGGAAAAGCACCGAGAAGTGCGTGTTCAGTTAGAAACCAAACAGAAATCCAGGGCGGAGAAAACGCACCCATGGACGTATGCTCTCTGCTCATCTCATCAGTGTCCCAGGCTTGTAAGACGTGTGGGCCTCATCGTGGGCGGTGCGGCTCAGGTCTGTTCCCCTGCAGCCAGCTGTCCCCAGCAGTGCCAGTCGTCACCCTGCCGGATCTGGAAGGTCACATAATGCTCTTGGGGCTTTGCTTTCAAAATTTAAAAGCGATTTTTAAGAATCTCATCTGTGCCACTCACTGCTGTTAAAGGTAAACTGAGGCATATTAAAACTGTCCGGAGTTTACTTGAGCAAGCATCCAAAGGTGCTAGGAGAGCTCCGGCAACAGGAGCCCGGGGAGAGGACTGCATAGAGAAGATGTGGAAACAAAGCAAGGGGCGTATTGGATTGGCTGCAGCTCGAGCAGGAGTTGTTGGGGACAGCCTCATTGGCTGTTCGTGATGGGCTGTTCGGAAGTTTCGTTTCCTCGGACTTGACTCTGGCTTAGGTTTTGGTTTGTTTGCCGAGGCTACCATGGCATTCGAGCCACCTCAGTCCGCGGCCTCCTGGTTTAAATACTTGAACATAGCTCTGCATGAAGCAAATTTCTTCTAACCCCTCTGAGCCTGTTTTCTCGTCTGTAAAATGGTCCTAAGAATAATGAGGTCATTATGATGGTTGTTGCCAGATGCACATGAAAATCTCTGACTTTCACCTTCGCCACCTCCCACCATGGTGGCTTCCTATATCGGCTTCCGTTACATTGGTGCGTGACTTTGGGCAAGTGACTTGGTCTGTCTGAGCCTGTTTCCTCACCCGTTAAGTGGATATAATGGAGGCTGGTTTTGAGGATCCTACCAGAGCCCATGAAGGACCAGGGCAGTGTTTCCCCTCGAAGGTTCAGTGGCAGAGCTGGAGGTAATGGGGACTCATCGTGACTCTGCTGTAGGGCTTCCTCCTTTCTTTTCCTTACCTGTGGAATTCGAGCTGGAGAGGGCAATCTCAAGGTCAAGTATCATCTCTGAATTCTGTGGTTTCTCGCCTCCCCACTCTTACCTGGTCACAGGGGCCTGGGAGCTTGGGAAGTGTTTGTGGCTCCTGGACCCTGGGGTGGGCGGGGCCTGCCTTTTGAGCTTCTGCTCACTCCTGCCTCTTCTTGGCTTTTCCTTAGATGTTCTTTCCAAATCCTGAGAGACGCTGCCCTTTCGCCACTCAGAGCATCTCCCAAACCCCTCCCAGGGCTTTGCTAACAAGGAGAAGTTCATTAACATGAGCAGCTTGACATCCTGCCTTAGGTTCGTGGGGAAGCTGGGGTTCTGCAGACAGATATAATGGGCTGCTATGGCCCCCACCCCTCCAGTGGCCTCTGCCCACACAGCCTCCCCCATGGCCTGCCTCCAAATGGCCGGATCAGAATGGGTAGGATGGGTGTAGACACAGATGCAGACAGAGGGTCCATGGGGAGGCTCACTGGGCACTGACTGGAAAGGTGGGTCCGGGGAGCCCCCAGAAAGGTGTTTGAGAGCCACCTGCCCAGACACTGGTCCCTTGGGCCCCATTGGCACCTTCCTGCCAAACTTGGTTCCCATGTGGGATGTGTGTGTGTGTGTGTGTGTGTGTGTGTGTGTGTGTGGTGTTACTGTTCTGTGGGGCCCAGTCCCTGACCTCTGGCTTGGAGGGGGATTGGGGCTTTTTTAATGTGTGTGTTTGGGGGTGTAGCGGAACAGAAATCGCTTCCAGATACTCTGGATGGGAAGAAATATCTTTGTGCCATGCTCGGGGCTGCTCAGGCAAAATCCAGAACTCCTTGGCGGGGCCACCCCAGTCCTGTGGCCTCTCTCCCTCCTCACCTGCCTGCCAAAGGCTCTCTCTTGACAGGCATTCCCCCACCTTCCCACCAGGGGGCAGCAGGGACCAACACGTCTGCCACCCTGGACCATTTTCATCTTAAGCCACCAGCTCTGCATTTTCTGACATTAACCCTCTCCCCACCCACCTCCTTGCCTCTGACACCTTTGGCTGCCATCTCTCACCCAGGGCTTATCCTTGCATCCTGGCTCCTGATACCCTGAGCTAAGCCTAGGACAGTCTGGGACCCTCTCCCCAGCAGGCACCCCCTCCCCTGCTGCCCATGAGTGCCTGCCCAGTTAAGGGCTCTGTGTGCCTTGGGGTGGTTCCTTGGCAGTGGTTCCTTCTGGAATCACCCCAGAGGCCTCAGGAGGCCTAGGGCGTCACAGGAAGGCTTTCCTTAGCCGTCTTCCTCGGTGTGAAGGCGGGGACAGGCTCCGAGAGGGGCCATGCCCACGCCCTGGCTTGTGCCCGGCCTGGGGTGGGGCTATGATGACCTGAAACAAATGCTCCCTAAGGCGGGCAGACCAGGCTGCTGACCACCGTCCCTCGGCCGGCAGGGTCTCCGAGGTGAATCGGGGAAGGACGGCAGTGGACTGGCTGTCAGACTCTCAGTAAACTCCCTCCCAGTGGAGCGTGTCCTCCTTCTCTTTGAAATGACGCCACAGACAGAGCGTGGTTTGTCTGTGTTTATTTCCTAGGGCCCTTGCCTTGCAAAATAAAAGGTGACACTTGTGTAGCCTCTTCCAAATGTGGGGGAATAGGAGGTGGTAGGGGCCTTGGGACCCCATTCAAAGCCCTTGCCCTGTGGAGGCTGGAAGGTTAGAAAGGGGCTGTGATAGGAGTGAGGAGGAGACCAGAGGCGGATGGGGAGGGCAGGTGTCCTGGCTGGGCCTCGGGAACCACATTCACCCCCACCTCCCTTCAGAGCAAGGTGTGGCCATGCTGGGGGTCCATGGGCCTGGGCCCCCACTCTGCTGGCTGAGAACTGTCCCTCCCAGAGAAAGGGCAAGCTGAGGACTGGCCTGAGCTGTGACCAGAATCTGGGGAGCAGGTTGGGGGGGTTGGGGGGGGGCAGATGGCTGAGACTGCACAGGCCCCAGAACAGAGAGCAACCGAGAGTAGGCCAGTGGATAACCGAGGGAGGAGGAACGAGGCGAAAGGCAGAGAGGAGCAGCCAAGGAAGCAGCCACCCAGGCGTACTGAGCTGCGGTCCCGCAGGAGGGGAGTCGGGGAAGTCTCTGCACCTCCTACGTTTCCAGGAAGAAAAGAGAGAGAGCAGGAAGGAGGGCTCACGCGGGGCTCCCCCAGTCAGGCGGGAGGCTGCCTCCCCCAAAGCAGAGGATCTGCCCCAAAAGGGGAGTGAAGAGCCTGGGGCAGGTGGGGAGGGCTGAAGGGGGAGCCAGGAGCTTTGCCTTGGGGTGGAGGGTGAGGTGCCCCGCCCCCGCCCACTCTGCCCCGTAGACCATGACCCGTGAGCGTGGGGGCCCCTGCCAGCTGGTGGGAAGCACAGAGGGAGCTGCTCCTTATCTGTTCCTCCCTGTTCCTCTCCTCATCCTCACTGTCCTACCCGGGGCGGGACAGGTCTCTCCTTGGAGGGGCTCCTCCAGCGCACGCTCCACCCAGCAAGCAGCCAGCGGAGCTTCACAAACTAATGCCTCTCCTGCCCAAACCCCCCGGTGGCGCCCCTTACCCTTGAGAAACCCAGAGCCCCTGAAGGTGCCCCCGCCGCTGCTCCTCAGCGGGAGGCTCGGCGGGGTCCTCTGCTCGGCTGCTCGTTCTCCCCCTTCAACCAGTTCAAATGCCGCCTCCTCAGAGCACTCGCCCTGTGGTATCACCACAAGCCCCGCATCTACCACACTCGAAGGGCCTAGGTGCCCGATCAAATGGCATCTGGCGAGGCCACTCTCTCTTCTGGGGATCCACGCCACCTGCTAGGGGCCCCGGAGCTTTTCCGCGTGGAGAACAAGCAGACTTCAGGCTGCCCAGCTGGTCCAGTGCTAGGGGCCCCGAGAAGCAGGCCCTCTGCTGCCTGCGCATCACACTAACCACACCCACCGTGGCCCTGCACCCGGGGTCCCATCACCCTTTGCATTTAGGAATCCCAGTTCAATGGCTCTGAGGTGACAGGCAGGCCCCCTGCCTGCTCTTTAAGGAAGTGTGTGCGCACACGCACACGCGCACTCGTACACACCCGCACATACACACACAGGTATGCCTGGAAGCAGGGTCACTGTTTCACTTAGAGCCCTTTTGTGAGGCTTCTGAGCACCTGCCAGGCCAGAGTGAGGGGCCATCCCAGGAGAGGGACGGGTGGGCAGAGTGGGTTCCGTGCATCCTGTGGTGCCGGGACCACAGTCTGCCCTCAGCCAGGCCTCACTCAGGTCCTGCATGGTGGGCAGTTCCAGGAGCACCTGAGACTGAGGAGCAAATGGTTTGTCCATCTGTCCACCCAACACATATCTGTGAAGCGCCTCCTGAGCCTGGCACAGACCCGGGCCTGAGCCCAGCTGGGAGGGAAGATAGTCAGGGGGCCCTTCCTCTCCACCCTCCCCTCCTTGCAGGGCCCTGTCTGACCCCACCCCCAACACAGCTGGGCACCTGCTGTCGTTGGGCTGCAAGGCCAGGCCCTAGCTGGGAATATTTGAGACCCGCTGCCAGCCTGTGCTGGACAAACCTGGGGCTCCCCGTGCCCTGCACCCTCTGGGTGTAGTTTTTCCTTGCCCACCCCTACCCCCTCTTCTTCCCCAGGCCCGGGAAAATGGATCAAATACAATGGCAGACTCTACCCCGCCCCCAGCCCTGTGACTTCCTCTGGGACCTGCTGGTTCTCATGGCACAGATGGGGAAACTGAGGCCTGGAAAGAGAATGGGAACTGTGCACGGCACAGGTCTGGGGACTCCCAGGACAGTGCTCTTCCCTCTGCTCCCACAGGTGTCTCAGCCTCAGTGTCCCTCACAGAGAGGCTGGGGGCTTTGTCTCAGTGCTCTGAGAAGGGGGCGGGGTGCCCTGGGGCAGCTGAGCTATTTCCAAGCATGGCTCTCACGAGGAAAGTGTTGAGGGGAGTCTGTGGGGAGACCAGAAGCCATGTGCTGGCGTGGCTGTGTTCACCTGTGCACGCATGCATGTGTGTGTGTGCATGAGCATGTGTGTATGGGTGTGCACACACTTACTATCTGCAGGTCCTCTGTGATCGATGTGGCCTTCGAGACTGCCTGTTGGGTGAGGGTGGGGAGACCAGGCGCTGTCCTTGCAGCAACAGCTTCACCCACGATCAGAGGTCCTTAGAGATTGGCTGACTGACCACTGGGGTGGCCTGGCCGGTGCAGACCCCTTGGAGCCAGGATCTCAGGGCGGAGGGCTGCTGTGTGTAACAGGCCTTGGCAGAGGAGTGACAAGCTGGGCACCTTTAGGCTGTGGCCTTTGTCAACTCTTAGACATGTGTCCTTGGGCACGTCAGCTGCTGGTGGGGGCTGAGCACCTCTTACTGGCCCATGGAAAGAGGAGAGGGTGCCAGGGAGAAGGGGGAAAGGTAGAGACTGGGCGAAGGGTTCTAAATGCAACCCAGAGGGTTCCTAGAAAGGGTGGGAGGGGCCTGGGCTGCAGTCCTGGCTGTGCCACTTACCGTGAGGTGGCCTTGGGCGAGTCACTTCACCTCAGAGCCTGTTTCCTCTTCTGTGAAGGGGGAGTGATGCTAGAACTCTCCTCTCTGGCTGCTACGAGGAAGAAATAAGAGCAGCACTTAGCCCAGGAGCGCCCGCCCCGGTGAGTGCTCAGTAAATGCTCGGGCTCCTGGCCCCAGGCTGAGCCTCCCCCGGCCATCTCACACTGACGGGGCTACTGTTCAGAGCACCCACATCTGACGCGTAGGCTGGTTCTGGATTCCACCTAAGCAAGGTCTGGGCTAAGACCAGAGCCCCCGGCACCTGCCCCAGATGGGCCTCACCTCCCACCCCCTGGGCCCAGGCCAGCGGGACCGGAATTTGCTGAGTGCCGTCCTGGGTGTGCTCTGTGCACTGAGGTGGGTGTCACCAGCCCATTTTACAGATGCGTCCTGAGGTCCAGGGAGGTTGAGCAGCCGCCCCAGTGACCAAGCTGGGAGGGCCCCTCGGCCTCTGACCGCAGAGCCCGGTCCCTCAAGGAGCCCCTCACCTGCGGCTGCCAGCAGGGCACATGGCAGGGGGCTGAAGCTGCACCCCTCGGGCAGCCTGATGGGGGGTCTGTTGGGCAGGGACCCCTGTGAAGTACGCACTGGAGCACAGTCACATACGCTGAGTAAACCTTTGCAGCCATTATGGCGATTGATCGGTTCGATCCCGGGCGCTGCTGGGCAAGCCCTGCTTACTCATGCTTTCTTAAAAACAGCCTCTGCTCTCACATGGCATTAATAATTCAGCTCCTTACATAGTCTCCAAAGCAAACCTGAAAATGCCAGCTCAGGGCCTTTGTCCCTCTGCTCCACCTCCCTGCCCGCGGCCCTCACCCCCCTTCTGCTTCAGACCAGGCCTCCATGCCCACCTGTGACCACTCCCAGAGGGCTCGGCCTGGGGCATCTGGTGTTCCCACAGCAGCAGCAGCAGCAGGATGAGGAGGAGAAAGAAGGGGAGGGCCTGCAGGAACTGAGCTGCAGGGCTGGGGGGAGGGGCAGGGGTGGGGAGGTCTGGCCACTGCTCCCCAGGGAGCCCTGCAGTGAAGAAGGAGGAGGGGGCGGGGAGGACAGGAGGCATCTTGAGGTGACAGGGGAGGCCCATCCTGAATGGGTCCCTAGCCAGGCCCAGGCAGCAATGCCCCTGCCGTGGGCTGGGGAGTGGGGCAGAACAAGTATTTACAGCGTCTCCTGGTGTGAGTCTCCTGTGCGGGGCCTCTTGGCTGTGGTGCTCCCTGGCATCCTCTGGGGCCATCTTTGAACAGGGGTGGTCTGGGAGGCTGCCCAGACTAGAGGCCACCGATAGCACCACTGAGCCCCACTGCCCTCCTTCCTCGAGGCCCACCCAGGGTGACCAAGGTGCGGGGAAGCGTCACCTGAGCCCCCAGGCGGAGCGTCTGCCCCGTGAGATCCTCATGGCCATGCAGGCCAGGCTGACGGAGGCGGACACCATGGCAGCGAGGGGACCAGTGTGTGGTGGCCCGTCCTGGGCCAGCAGCCACCTCTGCAGAAGGACCACTGGGCCAGGGCACCAGGGCCGTGGCCCCCAATCTTGGGCTGGCATGGTCCCATGGAAACTTCTGGAACTCCTCTTCCCTCTAGCCTCAAGCCAGGCCGAGAGCATCCAGTGGTACATTTACTCAACAAGTAGTGGAGTGTGTCTGCCTGGTGCTGCCCTGGGCCTTGGGGACACAGCAGGGAACTGGACAGCTCAAAACCCCACTAGAGGGTACAGCCTATCTCGGGAGACGGGTAAATAAATGACATGTTAGAAAGGTTAGTAGAAACGGCTGCAGAAGTTACACAGGGAGGAGCGGGGGGCGGGGGGGACACTCAGGGAAGGGTTTGGGGGGAAGGTGAATAAAGACCTGAGGGGAGGTCGAGCCAAACGGGACGCTTTCCAGGCAGAGGTGGGCGAGCTGGCATGTCTGGGGCAGGGAGGTGGCCCAGGTGGAGCTGCCCCATGTGGAGAAGGGCCTGGGGGCCACCGTGGGGCCTCAGCTGCTCCTGGCAGTGAGGCAGAACCCAGGGTCTGAATGGCTGGGCCAGGAGCTGCCTGCGGCCTGGGCTGCCCCTGTGGCTGCTGGTGGAGGGGAAGCCTCAGGGCCCAGGAAGGAGCTGGGGCTCTCAGGCCCCGCGGGCTAAACAGGTGGTAGGAAGCAGGAGGGTCAGAACAGAAGACCTGGGCAGCTCCCTAAAGCGGAGCTGACAGGATTGGCTGATGGCAGGAACATCCAGTGCAAGAGAAAGAGAGAAGCTGAGGCTCACGTAGGTGAATGTCTGGTCCTGAGCACCTAGAGGTGCCGGATATTTACTGTGGAGGCACGGAGGAGCAGCATGGCCTGCAGGAGGGCCTGGTTAGATTTAAGGCACCTGCTGGCGTCCTAGTGGGGTGTTAGGCCGCAGTTAGCAGCTGGGATATGAGGGAGGCTGGGCTGGAGAGAGAACATTGGGAGCCTCTAGCACATAGACAGGATTTAAAGCCAAAAGACCCGACAGAGTGATCCAGGGCTGAGTCAGGCACGCAAGCACTGTTTAAAGGTCTCCGGCTCTTGCACCCACACTCTGAGCTCAACCCCTGTCGTCTACAGCAGGTTTCCATGGTTTATTCCATCCAGAAAGGCACCATCCACGTTCCAGAAAGTCACCTTCTTCCTGTTCTCACTACTGGCTGGGTGAGGGCTCCCAGCATTTCACATTCGTGTTGAGCTGGAGGTGGGCCCTGGCTCAGCCCGGCCAGGGGGACCCTGCCCAGGTCTTCTGACCGTGAGTGGCCCCATGTCTGGAGCGGAGAGGCTCTGACATGCAGGCCGGACACTAGTAGCCAAGTGTCAAGCCACGTGAAAGAAACATTTGGGGAGAGAGAGACTGACGTGCTGAGTGGGAGTGCGAGAAGTGACAACACGGTTTGAGCTTGCGCTTCTGATCATTTCTGTCCCCTTCTCTTCCTGTGGTTTGGTTTAAGGGACAACAAATCCCTCTGCCTGAGCAAGTTGCACCCAGGAGCCCTAATATAGCACCTCAGCAGGCAGATGGTGAGGGGCGTGTGGACAGGACAACAGGGAGGCCAGCACACACCTGGCCTGGGCGAGTGTCACCTTCAGGAGAATGTGCTGCACACCCCCTGAGAGAGGAGGGGTTAGCGAGGCGGAGCTCCGGCTGCTACTCGACACGTGTTAGGAGAGTACACGTGTTAGGAGAGTACACGTGTTAGGAGAGTACACGTGTTAGGAGAGTACACGTGTCAGGAAAGTGCACGTGTTAGGAGACTACACGTGTTAGGAGAGTACTCGTGTCAGGAGAGTACACGTGTTAGGAGAGTACACGTGTTAGGAGAGTACTCGTGTCAGGAGAGTACACGTGTTAGGAGAGTACTCCTGTTAGGAGAGTACAGGTGTCAGGAGAGTACATGTGTTAGGAGAGTACACGTGTTAGGAGAGTACTCGTGTTAGGAGAGTACACGTTTAGGAGAGTACATGTGTTAGGAGAGTACACGTGTTAGGAGAGTACATGTGTTAGGAGAGTACTCCTGTTAGGAGAGTACTCGTGTTAGGAGAGTACACGTGTCAGAAGAGTACTCGTGTTAGGAGAGTACACGTGTTAGGAGAGTACACGTTTAGGAGAGTACATGTGTTAGGAGAGTACATGTGTTAGGAGAGTACATGTGTTAGGAGAGTACTCGTGTTAGGAGAGTACTCGTGTTAGGAGAGTACACGTTTAGGAGAGTACACGTGTCAGGAGAGTACACGTGTTAGGAGAGTACACGTGTTAGGAGAGTACATGTGTTAGGAGAGTACATGTGTTAGGAGAGTACATGTGTTAGGAGAGTACTCGTGTTAGGAGAGTACTCGTGTTAGGAGAGTACACGTTTAGGAGAGTACATGTGTTAGGAGAGTACACGTGTTAGGAGAGTACTCGTGTTAGGAGAGTACTCCTGTTAGGAGAGTACTCGAAGTTAGGAGAGTACACGTGTTAGGAGAGTACACGTGTTAGGAGAGTACACGTGTTAGGAGAGTACTCGTGTTAGGAGAGTACTCCTGTTAGGAGAGTACACGTGTTAGGAGAGTACTCGTGTTAGGAGAGTACACGTGTTAGGAGAGTACTCGTGTTAGGAGAGTACATGTGTTAGGAGAGTACACGTGTTAGGAGAGTACACGTGTTAGGAGAGTACTCCTGTTAGGAGAGTACACGTGTTAGGAGAGTACACGTGTTAGGAGAGTACTCCTGTTAGGAGAGTACACGTGTTAGGAGAGTACTCGTGTTAGGAGAGTACACGTGTTAGGAGAGTACACGTGTTAGGAGAGTACTCGTGTTAGGAGAGTACTCCTGTTAGGAGAGTGCACGTGTCAGGAGAGTACACGTGTTAGGAGAGTACACGTGTTAGGAGAGTACACGTGTTAGGAGAGTACACTTGTTAGGAGAGTACTCGTGTTAGGAGAGTACATGTGTTAGGAGAGTACACGTGTTAGGAGAGTACACGTGTTAGGAGAGTACTCCTGTTAGGAGAGTACACGTGTTAGGAGAGTACACGTGTTAGGAGAGTACTCGTGTTAGGAGAGTACTCCTGTTAGGAGAGTACACGTGTTAGGAAAGTACTCGTGTTAGGAGAGTACTCCTGTTAGGAGAGTACACGTGT
>NW_005873786.1:8465-20322 GCF_000147115.1 Myotis lucifugus | reverse complement strand
GCTGAAAATGAAGTGAGGTATCATATGAAAAGTTAACTGAAGGTAGCCCCTTCCACCTTTTACAAAACTTTAGTTCTACAGGAGAAAGTGAGTTGTTGTGCTTCTGGAGAACTCTTTTCTGCAAAGGAAATAAATAATGGAAAGCAATAGCCATTCATTGTCAAGTAAATGGTTGCCATATTGTTGTTTATTTTTTACCTAGAACACCAGTGTTTAGATCATTAGTGGAGGCGAATGAAGTACCCTTCAAAGAGGCATTAGCATCCATGAATGTTGCATGCTGCAGGGACTGAGCTGTTAATCAGGTGTGGTCCATTGTATGTATTTTTCATGAGAGGAGGAAAAGAGTCCCTCTGTGATAGTGATTGAGAGCTAGCTAAAGTTACTAAACATCCCAAGTCCAATCATTTAAAAATCCTCTACTAGGAATTGACTTTCTCAGCGACCGCATTGTAATAATGGATTTCAAGAACAAAAAGCGATGTTAAATCTTGGGGAGTCTACATGTAAGTGTTAGATAGTTTGCTCTACAAGAGATGATCTCCTAAGCTCTAAGCACAGGAGGGGTCCCTAACATTGGCATTGTTAGGGGAAGATTGAGCTTATGCAGTAATGCAATCTTCTTTGACAATGTCTAGATAAGAAATGACTCATGTGTGAGGAAAGTATTATTACTTAACAGAATAATAAAAAAATCTTAAATGTATGTTGGTTTTTGTTTTCCAGAAAGATCTCAATTTCAAAGCTCTTGCTATTTCATGTTTTGGCTAGAGATGTGTAGTCCTCCATGTTGTTAAGTGGACTGCCAGTAACAGTTGATTTAATGGGTAGAACTGAATAAATACATGTAACACAGCAATGTAGTCATTCAGTCACTCAGTGCTCATTTATTCTTATCTACCGGGTACCAGGTATAGTGGTAGATTGAGACTTGACCATTCCCACATGTATACAATATAATTTGTTGTCAAAGTTGTAGATGTCTACAGAGTATGACAGAAGGAACCTGTAATTCTGCCCCTGGTGGCACCCAAAGAGGTTTTATGAAAAGAGCTGCCTTGAGAAGTCATATAGAATGATAGGATTCCCCAGCAAGAGTGGTAGACTTCCACCAGAAGCAGCATGGCTTGCACAGGCACAGAGCTGTAGAAGAGCATAGGCTGTTTGGAGCTGAGGTAGTGTGGTGCTTCCAGACCAAAGCATTGTTTTTAAGGCTGTATCAATCAGGGTCTCAACAAGAATCAGATGGACAAGAGGAGAGAGCTGTGATGGAACCACAAAAGAGAGAGGTGTGGAGGAAGCCAGATACAGGTGACTTTTGAGGGAGGAACAAGAGGAATAAATATCCGAACCTACTCTCCTCCCTTCCTCCCATCTCCTGCTGGGACTGTCTCCAGAAAAATAGTGAGCCCCTTTTTCTGGGCAAGTCGAATTTCAGGTCCCGTCGATTTCCTTCACAGCATGTTCCATGAAGGCTTTCATGTCACCCACCTCGCTTCTCTGACCATCAGCTACATTTGGACGAACAGCTTATTTAGATATTGATTCCTAAAGTTATCCAACATGAGTACCTTGAAGAACCTTCCTGAGAAGTTGGGGTACCTACTGAGGTTCTGTTATTTATTGTTATCATCATTGTTGTTTAACTTCTGATTTGTCTAAAGAGGGTGTTTGTTGTTGTTTGTTTGTTTGAATTTTCACTGGCATTTATTAAAGGTTTCTTAGGCTTTGTGTATACCTTACCCTGTTTATTCCTCATCACAACTGTATAGGGAAAGCAATATGACTTACATTTTATTGAGGAAGAAACAAACTTAGCCTTGGCCAGTGAGGCTCAGTTGGTTGGAGTGTTGTCCTGTACACTGAAGGGTTACAGTTTGATTCTCGATCTGGGCACATACCTAGGTTGCAGGTTTGATCCCTAGTCAGAGTGTATATGGGAGGCAACCAATCCATGTTTCTCTGTCATCTCCCCCCCCCCCATTCTCCTCTCTCTAAAAATCAATGAAAAATGTTCTTGGGTAAGTTGCCTTAGGATAAAAAATAGAAAGAAACAAACTTATGGAAGAGTTAATAAAACTGGATGTACTATTGAATAGATAAGGTGCTCAACCTCATCCACCTATGCAATAATATATCCAGTTGGATACACATGTCATTTACCACTCTCTCCCATGATTAATTTAACAGGAATGCCAGACACTGTGCAGGTGGTAGGATAACAGAGATAAGAAAGGTCCTGTTCTTATCTGTGATGAGCACACAGCTCACACCTGGTAGTATCATTTGTACTAGAAACAAACAAAAAACATGGTAAGAGAGATTACTTTGATCTGAAAATGAGATTAAAGTATTTTTTACCCCTCTCCCCCAAATTCAAACGGAAAGGCTTTCATGTTAAACATGTGTTGACCTTCCAAGTATGAAATTGCATTTTTAATACCAGATTCAGGGCACCTGCATCAGGAGATTTGCACACAAGTTGGTTGAGATGCTGCACGATGCTGTAGACCTTGAGCTGACGTGTGTCACTTGCTTTAAGAATGGAGGAAGGACTTTAAGAAAACCCCACAGGAAGTCTGGAATGGAATGGCCTTTGAACTTGACCCTCCCATGAATGGACTCCTGTGAGGGCAGGTATGAGGTGATATTAAACTCATCACCCAACAAAGGACTCATCCTCCTGCTGCTCTTTAGTTTTTATGGGGGTCAGGAGTGGTTGTGATAAGAATATTTCAAAAGTTCTATGTTCAATGTCATTGAGCTTAAAGCTCCCCTCCCCCACCCTTTCTTTCTTTGGCCAATGGAGTGCTCATGTCTGTAATATCGTGTAGTCTTTGTCATCTCTTATTTGTTTAATCCTCTCCACCTTCTTTATTTTGATAGCTGACCCAATAGTTGTCCAAGGAACTGCTAGTCATTGCCATTGCATCTTCTGTGAAGAACTTATCCTTTGTTCTACCTGCTTGGTGACAGAGGGAGTCACTTTGCATCCTGGATAATTACTGTTACACTCTTAACGCTGCAGCTACTCCATTGTTTTTCCATGGAGCAGAGTGATGGGGGTGTGGTCTTTAATGTATAAAATGCAGGTGCTTTTTCTTTTTTAAGTGTTGTACCTTGGAAGAGGTTTTGCCTGACAAACACCTCTTGTCTCTTGGATGCTGTTCATATAGCATCATCTCTATGAAAGTTTATCCTATTCATCCTGCAAGATTAATTTTCACATTTCTACCTCTTGTTTGTAGCACTGCATTATAATCTAGCTGTTTACTTCTCCCCACTGGACTGTCAAGGCTGCAATTGATTCATTTTTGCATCTTCATTACATAGTACCTGGAATTTGATGGGTGTCCAGTAAATGTTTATTGAATGAATGAATAGCTGTGCATTAGGAAGCAGGGAACCATGGTAGTACGCATTACGTCAGTATTCTAAAATGGTAATTCAGGCAATGGGATGTAGGATGCATTGGTGGGAAGGTAATCAAGAGGGTCAGATGGAAGACTACTCTGCTTATTGCTTTAGAGGATAGCTCTTACATCCTGCATTTTCCATCTCTGCTGGGTTTCATTGGCCTCAAAGAGAAGCCAGCCTCTCCCCTGATATGTATAATTCCCTTACCTGGGATCTCTGCCTATGATGCTGTTGCACTTTTGGGGAAGGTAGCTCTGAGAAACTGGACTTGCCTGGAGGATTCTGGAGTTTCATCATCTATCAAGAAGATAGAGCCCAGGTGATAACCCCAGAACCTCTGCTCCTGCCTCCGTGCTTAACAACAAATTATGTGTATTGGTTGTTATGGAGAAAAGGGCACAGGCTGTCACAGAATTAGGAAAATATATTTTAATATTTAAAACAATAATGTATTTGGGAAATTTACTTTTCTCAGTTTTGTCATCCAGGTACCAGTAAATCAAGCCAGAACTTAACTCTGTGAAGTAGCAGAGCCTCTGCTGTGTAATTTCAACCAGGGCTCCTGGGGGAGGCTTCTCGGTTCTGTGGCATAGTCCATGGTATTTGCTGCACTTCCTGAATCCCTACTGTGTGCCCAGTGCTGGGTAAGCACTGATAGGATTCTACCCCTGACTAAATAACTTTTTGTTTTATGTTCTACAACTTGGACAGGTAACTACAAACGTATTAAATGTAGAGGCGATCACAGCTACATTTGACTTCTGCAACATCCATTACAGACAGACAAAAGTGCCTACTATATATTAAGCATTTACAACACACATGATTTAATTTAAACATTTCATCAGTTCTATGAGTTACTAGTATTAGCTATTATATTAATTATTCCTATCTATATATATAAAAGGCTAAGTGACTGGCCGTATGTATGTTGGACCGTCTGGCACATATGATGCGCACTGGCAATTTAAAAAAAAACGTTGACTCGCGCATGCGTGATACATATAAAGCTCTCACTGGCACCAATTGCATGCGTGTGTTTCAATCTGTCATTGTCAATCGTGAATTTGGTTGTTTTTGTTGACACTCTGAAGGTGAAAGAAAGTGGTGACATTGTCGACAGACTATATCTGAAGACCAACTATTGGTACAACGTACCTCTGAAGCTGAAAAAAAGGCCCAACTTCTCATTATTGATGAGTGTACCATGGCATCCAGTCATGCTATAAACGCCATAGATAGATTACTAAGAAAAATTATGAATTTGAATGTTGCATTTGGTGGGAAAGTTCTCCTTCTCGGAGGGGATTTTCGACATTGTCTCAGTGTTGTGCCCGCATGCTATGCGATTGGCCATAGAATAAGCAAGTTTAAAATACTGTAGTGTTTGGGGATGTCTCTTAAAAAAATATGAGATCAGAGGATTCTGCTTATAGTGAATGGTTAGTAAAACTTGGAGATGGCAAACTTGATAGCAGTTTTCATTTAGGAATGGATATTATTGAAATCCCCCGTGAAATGATTTGTAGCAGATCTATTATTGAAGCTACCTTTGGAAATAGTGTATTTATAGATAAGATTAAAAATATATCTAAATGTGCAATTCTTTGTCCTAAAAATGAGCACATTCATAAATTAAATGAAGAAATTTTGGATATACTCGGAGATTTTCACACCTATTTGAGTGATGATTCCATCAATTCAACGGATGATGCCTAAACGGAGAATTTTCCCATTGAATTTCTTTTTTTTTTATTGTCTAAAGTTTTACATATGTCTCCTTTTCCCCCAATTGACCCCGCCCCCCTCAGCCATTCCCATTCCGGGAAAGCCCCCACCGCCCCAGTGTCTGTCCATTGGTTATGCTAATATGCATGCATACAAGTCCTTTGGTTGCTCTCTAACTCCCCCACCTCCCCTGCCATTTATCTCTAGATCTATTCTTGTTCATTAAATTATGTTGATCATTATATCCCACATATGAGTGAGATCATGTGATATTTATCTTCCTCTGACTGGCTTATTTCACTTAGCATAATGCTCTCCAGTTCCATCCATGTTGTTGCAAATGGTAAGAATTCCTTCTTTTTTACCGCAGCGTAGTATTTCATTGTGAAGATGTACCACAGTTTTTTAATCCGCTCATCTGCTGATGGGCACTTAGGCTGTTTCCAAATCTTAGCTTTGGTGAATTGCGCTGCTATGAACAAGGGGTGCATGTATCCTTTCTGATTGGTGTTTCTGTTTTCTTGGGATATAGTCCTAGAAGTGGGTTCACTGGGTCAAATGGGATTTCCATTTTTAACTTTTTGAGGAAACTCCATACTGTCTTCCACAGTGGCTGCACCAGTCTGCATCCCACCAGCAGTGCAGGACGGTTCCTTTTTCTCCCCATCCTCACCAGCACTTGTCATTTGTTGATTTGTTGATGATAGCCATTTTGACAGGTGTGAAATGGTATCTCATTGTTGTTTTGATTTGCATCTCTCGGATGATTAGTGACTTTCAGCATGTTTTCATATGTCTCTGGGCCTTCTGTATGTCCTCTTTCAAAAAGTGTCTATTTAGATCCTTTGCCCATTTTTTGACTGGATCATTTATCTTCCTTTGTATGAGTTCTCTGTAAATTTTGGAGATTAAACCCTTATCAGAAATATCATTGGCAAATACGTTCTCCCATGCAATGGGCTTTTTTGTGGTTTTGGTGATGGTTTCTTTTGCTGTGCAGAAGCTTTTTATTTTGATGTAGTCCCATTTGTTTATTTTCTCCTTAGTCTCCATTGCCCTAGGAGTTGTGTCTATAAAGATATTGCTATGGCATATGTCTGCTATTTTGCTGCCTATGGAATCTTGTAGGATTTTTATGGTTTTCCATCTTACATTTAAGTCCTTTAGCCATTTTGAGTTTGTGTATGGTGTAAGTTTGTGATCTAGTTTCATTTTTTTTTGCATGTATCTGACCAAATTTCCCAGCACCATTTATTGAAGAGACTGTCTTGACTCCATTGTATGCTCTTGCCTCCTTTGTCAAATATTAATTGAGCATAATGGCTTGGGTCAATTTCTGGGTTCTCTGTTCTGTTCCATTGGTCTATATGTCTGTTCCTGTGAGGCCACAACATTAGTAACAAAGAAACAGAATTTCTGGAGGATGAGGCCCAGAAATCAGGATTTTAAAAAGATTCCCGGGTGATTCTAATGTGCAGCCAAGGTTGAGAACCGCTGCTCTAGACCAGCGGTTCTCAACCTGTGGGTCGCGACCCCTTTGGTGGTCGAACGACCCTTTCACAGGGGTCTCCTAAGACCATCCTGCATATCAGATATTTACATTACGATTCATAACAGTAGCAACATTACAGTTATGAAGTAGCCACGGAAATAATTTTATGGTTGGGTCACAACATGAGGAACTGTATTTAAAGGGCCAGAAGGTTGAGAACCACTGCTCTAGACAGAGCAGGAATATTCCTATCTGAACCTGCTTTCGGACATGATCAATTATATGTTGTTTCTCTCGAGTCGAAGAGCGTGTGTCGTTAAGTTATAAATACTTCATCACAAGGGCGCAGTGAGGGCCCCTGGAGGGCTCATTACAGTGCAGATTGCTGAACTTCATCTTCAGTTTGATTCAGAAGGCTGGGGCCTATAATTTGTATTTCTAATATGTTGCCAGGTATTTCTGCTGCTGCTCTCTCTGGACCACAGTTTAAGAACCACTCATCTAGGGGAAAAGGTCAGTTCTCACATCTACCAAGAGGCACACGATGCTGCAAGCTTTCTGAGAAGCTGGGTCATGTTATGGCAGTGCGATCCACTTTGGGGAAAATCAGCAACAAGCCATAGTGCAAAGCTTTTGAAACATCGTCCATATGTATATCAATAGGAAAATGCACATTCCAGGGAATAATGCCTAAGTATAATATCCACAGAATATTGTCATGCCAAGCTGACCTTTCTGGCTTTGAGTGAGGGTTTATACCAACTGATCCTTAGTGTCTACGGTTTTGTTGATAAATGATCATTCAATATGTTGGGACCTATTAAAAATAATCTTGGCTTGTGTTGGTCTTTAGTAGACATGGTCGACTGAAGTAGCCCCAAGTGTTTAAATCACTTGGGAATGCCTGCAGAGTATTTTGGACAAATCAAAACCTATCATGGACCAGTAGGCCTACAGGGAAGAGAACAGCTTCACCCACAGCTTGACTGTGTGTGTGACTCTCCTCCGCAATGTGGTTCTCACCGTCTTGCTTTGTGTAAGAGCTTCGAGTGCTGACTTTGGACTGACTGTTTTCACCTGTCGCTTGGGATTCAGTACCTGTAGAGCGCCTGGCCCAGCTCCAGCGCACATTTAACATCAAACGCGCATTTTCTGCCTGAAGGGTTTGAGCCAAAGACCTAAGAGAAGTCTTTAAGGTACAAAGTCTCCTTCCAAGGCTGAGTAAAGGTATTTGTAGGATTTAAATTCAAAGTCTCTGGCGTTCTGATATATAATCCTTGTCTACAAGCCCCCTTTGATTTTCTGTTTCATAGTAGGGAATACAGACTTTTTGTCAGTCTCACATTAAGTATCAGATGTATCTGTTTTTTTTTCTTTTTGATAGCTTTCCCCCCATTCTATCAGCTCCTCCAAACACTTTGGAATGGCTTTGTATTTTACTGTGGCTATTATAGAAGAAAATGTAAAAACCTTGGTTTTGTCTTTTTTGAAAAAATTGTCTTGCCATCTTAAGTTCTTCTATTTTGTATGAAGGACAATAAGAGTAAGCCTTCACTATATTTCTCATTGTCGATTTTATTACTACTAAGGAACCTTTACATGGGCAAGTAGAAATCAGAGTTGAACTGGATCCATTCAACAGTAGAAGATGTGGTTGTCATGCCACTGGGAAACTCTTTCTGGGGTATTTCTATACCTATATCAGAAAGCTCTGCTCTATAACTTTTGTAACATTATTAGGGAATGGTGAAGCAAATACTGTTTGTTGGTAAATACCCCCCACCACACACACACACACAATCTTAATAAACGGTCATAAATGTAATGTAAGATTATTTCACAATGATATTTGGGTTTCTTATAACTGTCAAACTCTTTCCTAGTGGAGCCTCAACAGAAAGTAAGAATTATTCTTACTTTCTGAGCGCTAATCTCATGAATGGAAGCCATTTACATGTACCATTATGCTTCTTGAGTTTGGGTGTCCATTTGATAATAACCCAGTGATCAAACAAAAGCAACTTAGGGATGACAAAGATAAGGAACAGTTTTCACTAAGTGAAAGTGTGTATGTAATTACCTATGCTCTAAAAAAGATTACAAACAACAGACTAAGGAGGTACACCTATGAATTACAAGATAAAGAGCTTCTGAATCAATGGTTTACATCAGTTGACATTTGTCTTCTTTGTCAGGATAGATTTTTAAAAATTTTTTGTGATAAAAATAGGAAGAAAAACCTATTTGTGTGTTCAAATAATTTATTTACTTGTAGATAGCTGCTGCTACTGATTGTGTCTTTGCATGTCCATTGAGGTTTAAAATCGATTTCACTTTGGCTTTAAATTTACTTTTTAAGTAGAATTTTTTTTTAATTTAATATTGACATACTAAAAAGTGTATGTAGCCTTTGGAGTTTTTTTTCTCTTTATTTAATCATTTAATGGCATTTTCTTGCTTTGCTTTTTTTTTTTAATGAAGCCATCTGTTTAGTAAACATGGTACATTGATTGCTATGAAACCCAAAAGTTCATAATGACAACTAAATAACAGATGACAGATTAGATAAGAACAAGTCATTAAGTTGGCCTATAAAAGGACAGCCATCTGCACCACTAAGACACTCTTTCTATTGATGACAATAATAATTTTCTGACTCCCTGACAGCTAAGAATTTATAGAGTAAAATGGGAAGCTTGTAAATCGAGAAGTGAAATTTGATTTGGGGTAATTAGTGTAACCATTTTATTTCAGTGTTACATAGCAAGTGAATCAACATTATGACAAAATCCTTTGAGAACAACTCATCATTTATTCTGTGTTTGCATGTGTGTTCCATGTGACATACAAAATGACTAATCTACCATTATTTTGTTGGGCTGAATTATTAACAAATGTAGAGAGTCTAATTCATTGCAGATTAAAAGGATTTAAGGTTCAAGATTCTTTTAAGTCCTGGTCTATAGATTAGTGATGTGTAATTAAAATGTAAATTTAGTGGATAAGTTTAAGAATAACCTATCACAGACCCCTAGGTCCCTGAAAGGCACATCTGTCCTTACGTTGCTCATGTGTCATCAAAGTCAAATCTTCCTTTGTGGTCACCAGCAAAATACTAAAGAAAACTGATGGTTCTTTTATAATATTGATATAGGTGTATATTTAGTAGAGTTAAGTAGAACCAGGTACAAACAGTGGGGCCGTGTTAATTTGAGGGAATCTATACCTGCAGGAACCTAAAAACCAGATTGAATGAGTTGGTTTCAGTTTAGAATTGTTCTTGATATTCTCTCAATGAGCTCATCTTCTCATTATGCTCAATGATACAAAGCTTAGCTCTTTGACATAGAACTATTATTAGAATTAAATTTGGTAAAAATGAGTTAACTGGTATTGGATTCTTTTTCTGGAAGCTCTTCTTTCTCTGTTTCTTCACATTTTGAGTGGAAACATCCTAAGGATGAGTGTAGTATGAAAAGCTATTGAGAGTAGACTGGCTTGGACCTTTGTAGAGAATCATCCTGTCAGAACCTAAGGATTATTACTCAGGCTGGACCTGTATTCAGCAGCATATAGGAACTTTATGCCTTCCAATCCCATGTTTTGTGTTTGATCATTTTTGTGGATCTGATGGGCCATATTTTACATGGGTAGTAAAAGTTTATGGTACAGAATAAAGAAAACAAGCCACTGATGAGTCTGTCTTTCACAGATAGCTACTAATACCATTTCATCGTACAAACTTTTTTGCTATGCATTTTTAAAAATATATTTTTATTAATTTCAGAGAGGAAGGAAGAGAGAAAGAGAGATAGAAACATCAATGATGAGAGAGAATCATTGATTGGCTGCCTCCTGCACGCCCCACACTGGGGATCTAGCCCACAACCCAGGCATGTGCCCTACTGAGCCATGCCAGCCAGGCGCATTTGTCTACATTTTAAAAATAAAATGTAATTGTATTTTAAACAACGTTTGGTACCCACTTCTTTTCCACTTAATATGTTGTAAGCATGTTCTATAAATATCATTAAAACTTTATTATTCAATTTGTAGTAGTTCCCTGTATCAGGAACTGTATTTGATATGACCAGTTCTTTGTTAGGAGACATTTAGATTACCCCTGCCCATCATCATGATAGAAAAATTTTGGAATATAAATCTCTGGGCATCTGATTGTTTCCTTAGCGTTCCAAGAGGTAGGATAGTTAGGATACATATATAAAATTTGTTAAGGCTTTTGCTGAATACTATAAATTTCTCCTATAAAAACTATTGGACCTACCATCACTGAATGAATTTCCATTTCTTTGCACACTTCTTATTATAATTTTTAAAAATCTTTGCAATTTTAACAATGAATGTATTGTTTGAATTTGAATTTTTGTTCATGAGCTTGCCCTGTTTTTTTTTATTTGTTTTTCAGCTGCTCAAATATTTCTTCAAATATTTCTTCAAAGTGCCTTTTTTTTGCCCATCTCGTTTCTAAACTTTACAAATTAATAACTGAACTCCTTTTGGTATTAAAGTTCTTATGTTTGCAAAATGTCATATATCTGAGAGACAAGAAAAACCTTACGTCTTTTTTGTTTGATTAAAGCTATTATGCTAAGCAATATTCATGCTTAATAATTTATTTTCTAAATCAGCGGTTCTCAATCTGTGGGTCACGACCCCTTTGGGGGTTGAACGGCCCTTTCACAGAGGTCACCTAAGACCATCGGAAAACACATATAATTACATATTGTTTTTGTGATTAATCACTATGCTTTAATTATGTTCAATTTGTAGCAATGAAAATCCATCCTGCATATCAGATATTTACGTTACGATTCATAACAGTAGCAGAATTACAGTTATGAAGTAGCAACGAAAATAATTTTATGCTTGGGGGTCACCACAACATGAGGAACTGTATTAAAGGGTCGCGGCATTAGGAAGGTTGAGAACCACTGTTCTAAATTGATTGGATGAAGAGCAATTCAGACTGAGACTGAGCAGCATGAGGTGGTGTAGGAGGTGGCTGACACTCTGTGGGTCCCATGCCCTTTGGGGAAGATGCGGACTCCCTCTGGCAGTTTCCAGTCTGAGGGCTTTTCAGTAGACTCCCTTTTTGTCATGTATTTAACTTGCAGTATCCAGCGATAGTCAAAGTCATCATCCAAGCAGTTAGTCTTTTACTGATCAGGACTGGGGATCTGAAAAGAGAAAGAGAGACAG
>NW_005873786.1:7415-8365 GCF_000147115.1 Myotis lucifugus | reverse complement strand
GAGTCCTGATTTATTTGGTGGTTAGGAGCTGATGGAGGAGTGAGTGCAGAGAGGGAAGATTCAGTCTCTTAGTGGACCTGAGTGTTCATCTTACTTCAGAAGGAGCAGTGATTTCTAAAGGACTCGTCCCAGGAGTGGTTACTCAGCCGACATGTAAAGCTGTCCGGCAAACCATCCGCTGCCAGCTGCCATCCGCTGGTTTTACGGGATTGATCTCCAAGGGAGGTGTAAGAGGAGTGGCTCTCCCTGGCTGAGTTGCAGGGCCATTCTGACCTGAGGGCGCTCCCTTCTTTCCTGGTATCTGACCAACCCCCCACCCCCTCCCCCCGCCCGCCCAATAGGAGCCTAAGAAGAAATGCTTTCAGAAAAGCATTTGATATGAGTTAATAATATACATCTACTGCTTGAAGTAAGATATGAAAGAGTTTAACTTCTGGGTATAATGAGTACCTGTGATATTCCTTTCAGTTTCTGTATACATCTTTCACCTTTGAAGGCTTGTGCCTCAGGCTCACTGATAACAGAGTTAGTGTTTCAAAGCTAGCTGGATTTTTTGCCTGTGTTATCCAAGCCTAGTGTTGCCTCATCATAAAGAGCTTCTCTGAGCTTTCGTACAGCCTTGGGTAATAGTGTTTGTCTTCACTCGGTATTTATTGAGCACCTACTGTGCGCCAGGCACTGTCCTGCTCGAGATACAAAAAAGAAAGCCATGATTCCTGATCTCAAATAGCAGTCACTCCTGTGGGTACGACGTCACCTAACGGGGTGATTATACTGCACGGCAAGAAGGGAAATGATTGAGGCTGCACAGGATACTAGTGAGTCAGGGTGGAGGACAGACATTAAAAGGAAGGCTGCCTAGAGAATGGGCTACTTAGTTCAATCTTTAGGGGCCATACTGCTGAGCCAGAGCTAGACTGAGAAGAAGAGAAATACAACTTGAGTCCTAG